>NC_034411.1:50392364-50668314 GCF_002078875.1 Numida meleagris
CCCACAGGAATTACACGAGGGGGGGGAGGGGGGGGAGGGGAGGGGATTTCCATCCTTTGGCTCTGTATTAGTGACCAGTATCACTACACCTGTCTCCATCCCTGGAGTTAACACTGAAAGAAGTATCCTTCTTTGAGGCAGGTTCTGGATGGAAAAGAAGCATATAAGAGTGCCACTGAGATTCACAGGTATTTGCTAACAAGAGGAAGACTAAGATTGAAATACTTTCAGCTTGCTTCAGATTTTTTGGGAGTATATGACCATGAGTGCAGGCTCTCATGTGCCTCATTCTCTTGTACTCCGTCTCAAGCCTGCTCTCTTGTACCTGTGCCCCTGTTCCTCTCCTTCCCATGCAGCTGAAACTCCATCCATCTTCATTAAATAGTAGCTATTTCTCCATCTCATTTGATACCAGGACACTAGCAATGGGCACAGCAATGGGATTGTCCTTTGTGCTCGATCCCTTTGTGCTGGGACTAGGCAAACTTGGAGGTTCTGAGGTGCAATCTGCTCAGAGCAAATGGCACTGCTGGCAAACATTACACACTGTGAATAAAACAAGGTAGTTTAGTCAAACTGAACCATGTTTTTACAAGGATATCAAAAGAAAACACTTCTGGTACCCCTATGTACTCCAGCAAATTCATAACTTTTTTTCAGAAAGCAGAGGAGCATCTGATAGACTGCAGCCTGTGCACTGCAGACACAGACTAAAGGAGAGTGAGTGACTGGAGTTGGAGCTGGGAAAAGTGAAGCAATATTAATATCATCTCTATATATAACAGCTGTCATCTGCACATGAATACTAGCCATCAGCATGGAGTACTCTCAATCACCTTTGCTTTTGTGCATGTTAAACTCATCATTCATACGTGCAGGGAGAGAAAAAGCAAGCATAAGTATTCAGCCTGCAAATTAGCAAGGATTACATAAGAAACTGTTGTGATATTCTTGTTTGTGTGGTTTTTTTTCTACCACAGGCTTTGTGTTCTTAGAAAGTCTGAGAATTCATTCTTCCTAATGAACTTCATGCTAGAACTAAAATATGTCAAGTTGCTTTTGTTTTTTTCCTGTCAGGGAAGTACCTTGAGATCACAGCATTGAGACGTTGTCATATGGAGGTTTACAGCCTTAGAAAACTCCATCACTTCCCAAAAACTACTAAGCCCAGTTTCTCCTTCCATTGAAAGCTTACAAGCAAATTCAAACAAACTGTTTTTTACAGCCAATGAATGCTCAGGGAAACTTTTAACTTACAGCAACTGTAGTATAAGGTGGAATTGAACTGAAAAAGATCACTTTCAGTGTTCTCTGTCATATATCAATTAACTAAGGGAGTCTGAATCTCATTACTGAATGGGCAGCCTTTCTAATCATTCACTAAATGTATGTTAAATGATCCGAAGATACTAATCATCCTTCCTACTCCTACCTTTACAGGGGTTCCACTGTGCTTTGCACTTCACATAAGTCCCGCATAGCACCCACTAGTTAAGGACAGGCATCTATTTGGCCTGTTTTAATTCTGAGGTCAGGGACATTACACAAAGCCCTTTGCAAATTGCACCACGGAAGAAGCAGCTTGGTTCCTCTTATAAACCAGATTTTACAAACTCCAGTCATCCTAGTAACTGTGCACTAGCTCTATTCTAGATTCATCTTCTTGAAAAGCAACTGTAATATTTGATACCCTGTTCTTATTTAAAAGGAAAACCATTATGATGTCTTTAGTGAGGAAGATTAGCCCATCCTATCTAGAAGCAGACATCACTTTTCAAGTCAGTTAAATAAGGAGCCATGGTGTTTGCATGTAAGTCTCAACTATAACATTTTTTGCTTGTTTCTGTCAGTGCCTTCATGTGCAAAGATCCTGAAGGAAACAGGAGAGTGACCACAGCACGTAAGCAAAATCTTGTAAACTTCCGAGTGTCTTCTTGTCCCAGAGCTGCAAAATGAATGTGCTTATTCATGTGCATAAATGTGCTGGAGATAAATAAGTGAAGAACTCTGGACTGTGCAGGGTACATTTCACTGGCCATTGAATTCTACTGTGTGTATCTGAAATTGCAGGGAATAATGAACGGTTTGTCCTACAAGTGCCCACACTTTCTTCTCAGGCTCTTTGAGGAGTAGGTTTGTGTTTGAAAGTCATAGACAGAGATCTGCGCCCTTGTGCAACTTGATGATTCTGCTTGCAAAGATATTTTGCAGATTACATCTGTAAGTGCACTATCCTGTAGGCATGTAACATAATGGGGAAAAAAAAGAGCAAAATACTTTTTATAGAAACAAAATTAATAACATACTCCCGTCCTCCACCAACTTCACTATACAAAGATAATCATTAACAAACTGGTTTGGAATCTGAAGGAATTATTTCAAATGATGAGAGTCATGAAGAAAATTTGTTTAACACAGACAGAAAATACCGCACAGCTTGTTATGAGTTTTTTCCAGCCATGGAAACAGTGTCTCACTTTAGTTTTTTCATCAGAAACACACAAATGCTCTCCAACAATGGAGCACCTAACACATGATATATTTAAAGAACATTCTGCCTTCACTATAAGCAAAGTCTTTTTTTTTTTTCCCTCTTCCATGCTTTTCTTCTACAAGCTAACTAATATGTATAATATCAAATCAGGAGCTATCAGCATGTCTGGGCTGGAATTTGTGTTTAAAAGGTGTAAATAGCTACTAAAAGTTGTGCTCTATTGACTTTTGTATGCAGTTTTCTGCAATTGTATAACCAGCATAAGCTAACCAAGGTCAGGCAAAGTCAACTGTTGGAGAAACAGCTTTTAAGGTAAACCTGCCAGGTACAGAAAGCAGTACTGGCAATTCTAGTTGTGATAGATGCTTATTGAATTGATATTGATAAATCAAGTGAGCCAGAGCAATCTGAAAGATCATCGTACTGCCAGAGGACCCAGCAGTTAGTTTTGGAACACAAAGGATTTCTTGACTGCTTGTGGTAATATAAAAAAAAGTCCTGGGCGTGTGGAGGGCAGTGATGATTTAATGCGAGCAGTCACATTCTTCCTGCCCAGTGATCCTAGCAGTGCTGCACAGCTCATCACCACTTGTGAATCACTACCTCCATTTGAGTTCATCTACTTTTCCAGGAAAGGTCTCTCCCAGGTCTATCCCGAAATTGCTGTGTGGCAATGCAGAGCACTATGAGAACGGTTGCCACGCTATACTGCATCTCCAGGCGCACCCCAGCAATGGATAGCGTGGTCTATGCATGTTCCTTTCAGTCTGACAATGCTCAACTGTCATTGGACAGGGATGGGTTGGAAAGCACAAACAAAATGGGCTACAGTATGAGAAATGCATTTGCCCTTTTATATTGAAAGTCTAATAGAGTATGTATTTTAAATTATAAAACAATCCAATCACATACATTGACTCTCCACTTTTTCTTGCCACTATTCCCTTTAGTTTAAACCATGAAAATCTGAAATCACATTCTTGTTTACTGCCTTATTCTTCTCCATCCAAATCCCCTCCTCACTATTCTTTCTAAGCTGCTTGAAAACCTTCAGTTACCCGGCCCTGGAGGTGAAACTACTCAGAGAACTTCAAGGTTATGAAATGTGAAAGCTTGGCTTTTATTTGTTTCACAGACAGAGAAAGGAGCGCCCAGAATGAAAACCTCCGTTGTGCTGCTCTGTAAACACATAAAGGCAGCTTTAATTGAATTTTAAAAGCAAGGGTATTTTTGCATAATTAGGAAAAACAAAATCCTTCACAACAATGTTGAACAAATAAAAGTGTTGTTTATATCAAAATAGTTGAAAAGTTAAAAAAAAAAAAAAGAATGTAACCAGTGGCCAAAGCAGATAAACAACATTTAGGGTGCTACTGCCATGTCTGTAAGAAAAGCAAAACCATTGGTGAAAATTAAGTACTCACTGCAGAGAGGAAGAAGCATTTGAAGTTATCAAAGAGAGAAGTCTTGATGTCAAAAAGAAAGAAGATTCTTGGTTTAAAGGACAGTTAGAGCTTTTACTTTGGAATGATCTGAATTTTGAAAAGTCACCCAAAAGATGTAGAGAACAAACCAGGGAGTTCAAGAGCTAATAGTAGGGAAAAAGAAAAAAAAGAAAAAATAAAGAAAAAGGAATAATTGGTGGATTCTGAGCAATAGGTAGGAATGTTTTAGGGAACTGAACTCAGAGATCTGAGGTCTTTGTCTTGAAATGCTGGTTAAGAGATTAGGACTTCCACATTTCTTTCTCTTGTAAATGTTTACTCAGACGTTGCAAAAGAAACTGAAATAAAAACTCCACTTTTCTCGTTGCATGGGTGGTACCTGAAAAACAATACATATTTATGTGTGCACAGTTGTCAACATGTTATACAGCATTTGTTAGCACTATCCATATTCAGTGATATGGATGCACAATTATAAAGCACAAGAGCTTGCATCTCTCTTGAAGGTGTACAACAGGAAGTCATCTGACGTACTGCCATAGCTATTGCACCCAGGTGCATTTCTTATGCAGCCCTTTTTGCCAGCAATTTGTCCTTGTGCTCCAGTAGTGACAACAATTAGATGCACTGAGGTCTGCCAGAAATCATACCTTATTAAACCACGGACAAACCGGTGATGGAGTTGGAGCCTATTGGTCCCAGTCCCTACAGTGCAGCTCTTGCAAGCTGACTTTGACTCCTGGGGCCCTTAGCCCTCCGAGGGCTGCAAAAAGGAGCTCCAATGCCCACAGGCAATCCTGTTGCAAACTTATTACCGGTAATTGCCACCTTCCACCCCAACCTCCCCCAGCGCTGCTCCCGAGGCATGAGCTGCCTTTGCTTCGCTGTGCAAGCTGTTGGCAGCACAGAACACTCACTGGGAGCACAGTTGCCCTCGGGAGGCTGCTGCTGGGTCCCCCACAATACAGCCAGTAAATAGTAATGATCCACGTGGGGCAGATGTGCCATTTGCTGTGCTCAAACCTGGGTGCAGACCCCGAACATCTCCCAGGTGACAGGTTTGGATGAGGGCATAATAAAAACAAATGTGCAAAGCACTGCTGCAGTGTAACTTGTGACAGGGAAGATATTAAAATGGCTGTCAGCAACAGCAGGGGACTGGGCTGGATCCAGGTTGGATTTAAATGTTTGTAGTAGCCATGGAAAGCAAGCAATCAGACTTTCAGAGGATGCAAAAGGACTGTGTATCTGCGTGTGTGTGTTACAATGCATGTGTCTGTTCATTTTTAGTGAAATCGTGTACTTCCATCATTTCCTTGCTGGCTTGATTTTGAGAGGATTTCCTGATTATTTGTGCCAAATGAAACTTCCTTTAGTTATCTCCCTGCTGTATCTTCTGATAACTTGCCCTGTTTTCTAGCTCCAGTCATGGCTGATGAAACTAGATTAAGATTCCAAAATTACACTGCAGTGAATCAAAGCTAGAGAAAATAGCAGGCAAGAATTAAATATTGTCCCTGTGCTGCGCTTCAACCAAGATGAATCCAAATCACTGAGGAAGCAGAGCTTTTAAAATTGTTCTTAAAGTAAGTGGGGGAGATGCCATTTTCCCCACACGTAATGGTTTCAGTCAGAATGGAAAGTGGAAGTCTCGGTCTATTTTGAGACAGTCTGTTTTCCTCATATTCCCAACTAGCTGGAAGAGGTAAGCTTTGCAAAGCACATGAAAGTCTTTTTGCATGACTGCCAGACCAGAGAGACCTGGGAGAAGAACCACACTTGGTACATTCTATGGGAAATACAGGAAAGTGCTATGGAGGTGAAGAAAAGAGATCAGACTTCACCTCTTTAATTCTAACCAGATTTGAACTGTGTTTACGTCTAGCAAGGAAATTAAGTTCCTTGTATTGCTGATTCAGAAAACACATCACTTAAAACCTCTGTCCACATGGTCCTACACAGTGCCTTCTGGAGATGCATTAGTGAGCTCTAGGTGAATTAGTTCAATCACCAGAAACAGTATTCCCACCTGAGGTCAACTCTCTCCCTCAAAGTAGCTAACCTTCCTGGTAAATAAGGTCATTCCCCTCTGCACCTCTGTTTGGTGCAGGGCTCAGAAGATACCTAAGACATCCCAGACTCACTCCCTTTGAGCTACAATGCAGTTCAAAACTTACTGTATGAACTGCTGTGAGGAAACCACTTTTTCTATTTATGCTCTTATGCAAGAAGATTCTAGGAACATGTGGGAGTTGGGAAGGCTTTACTTCTTCTGGAAAGCCATGGCATAATTTTGCCTATAGGTTGCTGCTTTCACTCTCCTGGTATGGGTCCAATCTGGTGTGACCACCAAACTGCTGTATTCAGACAATTCAGAGCTTAAGGTTTCTGAACTGGTATTAACACCCACTGTCAGTTCTATTTTTGGATTCTCTCCATGCAGCTATTACTGGCTTAAGGATTTAGATTAAGCATTTTAAAATACCTCAGGGAACTGGTAGAGAGAGGTTAGCAAAAAAAATCTATTGCTGAAGGGGATGTGAATCACAGAGTCACAGAATTGTAGGGGTTGGAATGGATCTCTGGAGATCATCAAGTCCAACCCCCTGCTAAATTAGGTTCCCTATAGTAAGTTGCACAGGAAAGTGTCCAGGCAGGTTTTGATTATCTCCAGCGAAGAAGACTCCACAGCCTCTCCAGGCAGCTTGTCACCCACACATGCTCTGTCACCCACAAATTTAAGAAGTTCTTTCTCATGATCAGGTGGAACTTCCTGTGTTCTACCTTATTCCCACTGCTCCTTGTCCCGTTGCTAGGAACTGCCAAAAAGAGCCTGGCCCCATCCACTTGACAACTGTTTTTAAATATTTATAAGCATTGATAAGATGTCCACTTAGTCTTCTCTAGGCTGAACTGTTCCAGGTCTCTCAGACTTTCCTTGTAAGAGAAATGCTCCAGGCCACTAATCATCTTTGTGATCCTCCACTGGACTGTCTCCAGTAGTTACCTGTTTTTCTTGAACTGAGGAGCCCAGAACTCCAGGTGTGGACTCACCAGGGCAGAGAGTAGAGGGGGAGAATCACCTCTGTCAACATACTGGCCACACTCATTTTAATGCACCCCAGGATACCATTGGCCTTCTTGGCCACAAGGGTGCACTGCTGGCTTATGGCCAACCTGTTGTCCACCAGGATCCCCGGGTTCTTTTCTGCTGAGCTCATCTCCAGCCGGTCAACCCCTAACCTGTACTGCTGCATGTGGTTATTCCTCTCCAGGTGCAGGACACTACACTTGCCCGTTTCAAAACTCCTCAGGTTCCTCTCTGCCCAGCTCCTCAGACTGTCCAGGTCTTGCTGAATGGCAGCACAGCCTTCTGGTGTGTCAGCCACTCCTCCCAGCTGTTTATCATCAGCAAACTAGCTGAGGGCTTCCTCTATCACTTCATCCAGGTCACTGATGAAGATGTTAAGACCAGACCTAGGCCTCCAACTAGACTCTGCGTCACTGATCACAACCCTCTGAGCTCTGCCAGTCAGCCAGTTCTCAATCCACCTCACCGTCCATTCATCTATCCCACACTTCCTAAGCTTACCTACAGGGATGTTATGGGAGAGTATCAAAAGCCTTGCTGAAGTCAAGGTAAACATCTACTGTAGTCAAGGTAAACATCTACTGTTCTTTCCACGTGTACCCAGCCAGTCACAACACTATAGAAGGCTACCAGATTGGTCTCTACTTCTGCTGGCTTCTAAACAGGCTGCACAAATGTCTTGCAACAGTAAATAACCATAACCACCTGATATCTTTCAAGAGAAGCTTAGCTGTAAAGGGCCCTGTCTAGATGACCTCTTGAAATTCTAAAGTGGTAATCGGTATCTAAAGTTCCCTGTGTTTGTCCCTATACAAGCACAGCTCAACAGTTAAGTCACAGCACCAGTGAATACTTTTCTTTGGAAGAACAGCAGCTCTCTTGGGCCAAGCTAATTCACACAGTCTGGAGCCTAAGCAGTGACGAGCTGGTTACCTCTGGCAATATGAAAAATTCATCATGCCTACTTGGGGAGGCTGTGAGGCATTCTTACCTGCTTATGGCAAGCCACCTATCCTGAGGGCACAGGGGTGGGCATGAGGAAACAGCAGAGTCATGGTCTCTGGGAGTATTATCCCATTTTTCCTTTAGCAGCGCAGACAGTTATGGCCAAGAAGGGAAGTCCTGTCAGGTATTCTGAAAGGTTTAAGAATTGTCTTTATCCTTCTGACAAAAGTCACTGCTGTGCAGTGGTACAATATGAGGAATGTGTAGGGAAGTTCTGCTTGTCCAGACTATCTTTGGGATGTGGTAAAGTTTAGAGTAAGGGTGATATCTAACAACTAAAGTCTTAAACTCCATTTTCTCTAAATTTTATTCTCCTATCAGGAAATAAATCCCTCTTAGATTGGGGGTAGAAGTGAAAACTGGCAGGTCACTGTCTTCACTGCTGTGCCTGAGATACAAATTCACTCAGTTACTGCGTAACTGTGAGTGACACAGAGGGCATCACAGGCCAGAGCCCAGCTCAAAAGTGAGAGAATCATATAAAACTTGGTAAGAGTGACAATAGGCATGATCTTACTACTGACACGCTCAGGGAAGATAGAGGGACAGAGGTTCAGTGGCAAGTAGTTACTTTATTTTGGACACAGTACTGATAAGGCCAGCTTATAGCTCCTTCCATATGTAACTGCACTATACGCTTAATACTGATCACAATTTTCCTCACACCATTTTATTTCTATTGTTTTTAGAGAAGGAAAACATTTTTTCTGTCATTATGTTATGTCCAACACAGTTAACAAGTCCCTTAGGCCACAGCAAATCCTCTTTCTGTTTTGTGGGGCATCTAGCTCAGCTTTTGGCAGACAGAAAGAGTAATGCTCTTCCATGTGGCCAAGCCTTTCCTGCCACCTGTACTCCAGGAACACATTTGTCTGACACAGCATCCTGGTGAGATTTCAATGAAAACACAAGCACGTCACACAGTTAAACCCAGAGCACTCAGGTGTGGTTTGGCTCACTAACATCCAGCTGTTTCCAAACAATTCCTGTTCATTCAGAGCCATTCTTGACTTTCTAACAGAGATCTTTGTAAAAGCAAGTTAAAAATGCTTAGAAAAGTATTTTGTATGTATACCATCTTCTCCAGATTAACTACTAGGAAGAAGGTCCTTGGAAATACTCAATTATAGCTTCCTTCTGTGTCATAATGGGAGTACTGTTCACTACAGATGTTTTATGTGTATTTCTTTCATTGGGTTGTTTTGATATATTTCAAGAAAAGAAGAGATAACATAGTCTTGATTCAGATTTGAGCCTTCCTACACTTAGAAATTACAATTGGGATTCTGGTCTATACTTATCTCAAGGCTCTTCAACAAAAAATGTACTTAGATCAGTTGTACACCTTAGGAATTGTTAATCATTAATTTCTTCTTCTCCAGTTCATTCCACTTCTATCACTGTATTGAGTCAATTCCTACTCTGGTATAGTAACTTTGCAAGCAAAAAATGCTCATGAACAAGCTAACAGCTTGTTCCAAAGATAGGAGCAAATGGGAACAGGCAATAATGTACCAGGTTAGATGCATGGGATGGCTGGAAGAAGAAGAGCTGGTTGTGAAGACATGACTTTATACAGGAACAGTTTTTTGCGGTCACGTTAGGAAATGAAGTTGCATTTGTTTTAAAGGACTTGTGAAGGACATCATGACAGACATACAGTCAGGAAAGGTCTGAGTTTTGGGACGGAAGAGAAGTCAAGAGCACAAGGAAAATGAAGAACAGTAGTGCCACTGGTGACCGTGTATGTATGGTTACTTCTTTCCATGTGACAGCATATCCTGGTATACCACGGCACTTGAGAGAAGATAAAAATGCTAAGAAATTTTAGAGATTTCTCACAAACTAGCTTCCAGTGGATCCAAAACTAATGTTACATATGCAAACTCTACAGTGCAGTTTAGCAGTATGAAATGCTATTACAAGAAAAGTGGCAGTTGGTGAAGTGTAACAGCTGTTCAAATTTGCAGCTTGAAGATCCATGATTAACTCTTCTTCATTAAAGTTTGGTGAGTTGCATATTTTTATTACTGTATTTCTTACATCTTTTCAAATCCAGCAAGTCTGGTGAAAAATATGTGAGTTTGAAGAGTGCAATATGTCTCACAAAATTCTCCTCTGGGTTTTCCCTCCTTCAAATTTTTATCATGTTCTGCTTCATCAAAAGCAGTGGGACAGTGACCATTAACCAGTATGTTCTAGTCAGATCCTGTCAGTGCTGGATGACAATTCAGAATTTAGTGATAAGAAACTCATGTAAAATCCCTTAAAGCTTTTTTCTCTTATTCAGATTGAAAACTAAAGAGGATCAACTTAATCAAAGGGAGGGAATGATAGGCAATTCTCATGTCTGTCCTGCTCAGCATGTAAATAAGGGGGGGAACATCTGCAGGAGTTGGGAATTCTTTATGCTATTTGTTTGGTTTTGATAATCCACAGTTTTATGTTTTCTTCCTTCAACTTGGTGTAGAAGTTATCTCAGGAAATCTCCTGTGAAATGGGAACCTCAGAAAATTGCCCACTCAAAATATTCTGTTTTGGTAAATATGCTTCTAACGTCCCAGTGCAGAGAGCTTAATCGCACAAAAATTCTGAACCTCTAATTTCCTCCTTACTTCTGAAACAAATGAAATAGCTTCTCTTTACTCCGTTAGACCCTCAACACTTGTTATTCCCAGTACTTTCAAGCTTTTATTGTCAATCTTGTCTCTCTGACATAGTGCACATATTTACCCCAGCTTGGTAGCAATTCTGTTGGGTTGAGAAAGGTCTGACAGTATCTGCATTTTTCCTAATTGAGCCTAAGAAATCCAGCTCACCAGGTACTCATCAGAACAGTGGATTTTCACTACTTCCAAGATCTGTCCTCACCAGTCTCATCAGCCTCAAACAGCATCTGCAATTGGTAAGTAAAAATCTATCATGGAAAGCTCCATGCTGGAACAATTTGTGTCACCGTGTACCTCATGTTTAAGTGAAAGTGTGTGACAATCACAGCAGCACACTGTCCAGAAGTCATAAGCAATTAACAAAATGCAACATGATTGTTGGTAGTCCTGCTGGTCTGGGCCATACAGCCAAAGTTGAATTTATAAAACAGGGTAAATAGGGGATGGGAAAAGAGGAAAGGAAACTGGCATTTGAAACCATGTACAAACCTGATAGGAATGGTCATCATCTGCCTCCCAGTTTTGCATTTCTATTTCTTTCTGCCTGATTGGTCCCAGTGGGGGGCTATCTATCTGCCTTTCTTGAACACTAAGAAAGGTTTAGATGACGGTACTCCAGTGATTTACTCAGAAGGCCCCAAGTATGGGAGATTTCCAGGATGTTACAGTTAGACTTCCATGCCAGAGGCAGCTCATATCTTCTACAGAAGAGATAAAAAGGGATTTACAGATAAAGCGTAGGTCTTTTCCGATAGGGAGTCCTGGGACACATTTTCATGTGACTGACACATTGCGGCACAGCCACACAGGGGCAAAGTCCCCCATCCAGTCCACGCCAAGTTGCCCTATGGAAAATAGGGCCCATCTTCCTACACTGGCCAAAAAGTGCATCTGATGCGGCTCTGATCTCTGCCAAAGAAAGAAGCAAATGGAGTGTTTTATGCAAGGGGGAGGGAGATGTTTGTGCTCAGGCAGCAATTATACCCTGAAATCCAGAGCCTGACGGTTGCTGCTCCAGGGCAGCCGACTCTGCTTCCTGCAGCTGGCTGCTTAATACTGCAAAGGTGATGAAACCTGAAGGGAGCCAGTGAACAGGTGGTAATTATGACTGACACAATGACGGCTTGTGCAGACATGTAACTGTGGAACAAAACACTGCAGTTAGCTAACAAGAGATCTGTATAAGGTTTTTCACTGGCACTGTGTCTCCTGTCTGACACTTCTGAAATTGGAGGAAAAAAGCATTGTGAGCTTCAGCATTCAGACACATAATAGGCCAGACGAGCTGAGGGTGGAACGCCAACATCTGTCCCCTTCAGAATGATTATAGCAGGTTCTGTTTCCATGTTGATTTCTGTAAAACTGCTTTTCTTACTTGCAGTTTTTCCTTCAGAAATATCTCTTCTAGGTTGTCTCCCTGTGATGCAGTTGACTACATAAAACCTCCATCTCTCTCCAGCACACAATTTTCTGAACAAATTCACAAAACTGTAGGGAATCGTGTGTACCCAGACCCGTGTTATTAAATGATTCTCTTTCCCTCCCTTTATCTTGGGGGACAGAAAGGTTTTCTTGGGTGATTATGTTTTTAATCAGACGGCTGAGGAAAGGACTCTGGGACATCCTGTTCAATCAGTGCATCTTTGGAAGTTCTTCAGTCATAAATGGACAAAAAATATGGTTTTCCTGCCTAGTGAAAATATCTGAAACAAGCCAGAAATCTTCTAGGTTTCTATGATAATAATAGTAGCTAGGAAACGGGAGAATAAGGAATCAAAATCATCGCTAACTGCACAGGCACGGATGTATAGTCCTTCTTTCTTTGTCCCCTTTTGAAGTGGAACATGGAACTACCCTAGCAGAAGACTAGCTTTTAGTCACCTATGAAACCGGAGAACGAAACTGAGATCTGAGGTGGGAATTAAGCAGAGTGGGTACCTGGAAAAAATGAGAACTCTAACAGCACGCCTGCTGCAGAAAGCAGGAGAAATGACTTCTGTCATCCTAGTGTGAAAAAGAGAAAAACATTTCCACTCTCTTTTTTTGGAAATCTTACATAATGGAAATTCTAACAAAACTGGTGCAATTCCACGAAAGATGTCCATCTCAATCCATTGGCATATTTTAATGAGAAACATTTTTATCAGAAATTTTCCCACCACTTGCTGATCCTGCCAGCAGTGCCTTTGCTTTCCATGGAAAGAAACTCCATGGAGTACTCTTCCTCAAAGTACTCTGCTGGAATTACTCAATTTATACACACCTTACAGATCTTTGGATTTTTTTACACAGAGAAAACTAGAAAATCTTTGATTTGCACAGTAGCCATATCTTTCTTCGGAAAAGAGTCTTAGTACCCAGACACACCCACCGCAATTTGTTGGGTAAAAACTTGTGTTAAACTTGCTGACATATACAAATTTTCCATATTATTAGCCTTCCTCAGAGCCATTGCAGACCGATCTGATATTTTATCTCATCCTATCCCTCTCATGACTTTTTCTATGCTCTCCAACTCTATGAACTGCAGAGCTCAATGACCATACCTTTTAACCCCTTCATAAGGGTCCTGTGAGAACCAGTCAGAATGACAAAACTTATTTAAAAGTGGATGGCAAAAACTTAATTTTTATCCAACTAGAGACCATTGTTCTGCGGTTAGTGCTTTTGTCTATGTGATTTCATTCAGAAGATGTATGTATGTTGGGGATCTGGGATTAATAATTATAGTGAGATATTGTTGCAGAGAAATTAAGTAATCCAATTCATATTTTTTCAATTATTTCACTGTATTGAAAGAATATGATTCATTCACCTTTGGTTCTGAGGCCAGAAAGTGGCCAGTGGAAAGCAGTTACTGCACAGACATACAGAATTGTGTTTGAATCCCTCTGTGGCACATACAGTCATTGGCTACTAGTCGTTTATTTCTCCTGCTGTGTAAAACATTGAACACCAAGAATTAACTAAAAGCAGATTTTCCTTATCTGAATTTTAATAGAGACAAAAGAGCAATCATGCCTTTGGGGCTGCTTTCTAAATTCTATTTTAGATTCAGTTCCTACCTAAATATTGCTTAAACGCATTAGGCTGTCACTCTATCTAGTCTAGCACTCTGTGCTGGGCAGTGGCCAGTGCTTCCAAGCGGAGCTTCAGATGCCCATGGGAGAAAGGGTGGTAGGAAATTAGACAGGTGTATGATCAGGAACAGTAAGGGACAAGCTGCTAAAGTTACTTCCTGTTACTGAGAGCTCTCCTTACATCACCTGGAGCAGGCAATATAATAGCAGGTAGATACAATGCAAAGTCTTGGCATGCAGACCACTGGAAATGCAATGCCACAAGAGACTGTGTAATACATCTGCAGAGTACTATCAAAAATGTAGGGAAAACCTATGCATATGAAAGGGCAACAAAATCTGCTGTTCTAGATTGCCCTCTGACAATCTTAGAGAGACCAAAGACAGTCAACACGGAGCACCTTGCAGAACACAGTGATAGGCATTGATATGCATTGATAGACATCACAGATTGGACATAGATGTAAGAAGCTTCATGAGCTTGGCTCTCAGTCACAGTGGCGCTGTTTTTCCAAGTGAGGACAGCAAGCACAACTCTTCACAGAAGCTGAGCAGACAACATTACGTGTTGTGCACCGTTAATAATAAAGATTGATTCATTTAGGACTTGGAGAATATGCCCTATGAGGAGACACTAAGGGAGCTGGGGCTGTTTAGTCTGGGGAAGAGGAGGCTGAGGGGAGACCTTATTGCTCTCTTCAAATACCTGAAAGGTGATTGCAGTGAGAGCAGGGTTGGTCTCTTCTCAGTGGTGACAGGTGACAGGACAAGGGGAAATGGCCTCAAGTTGCGCCAAGGGAGGTTTAGGTTGGATATCGGGAAAAACTTCTTTACAGAAAGGGTTGTTAAGCACTGGAACAGGCTCCCCAGGGGGTGGTTGAGTCACCATCCCTGAATGTGTTTAAAAACTGTTTGGATGTGGTACTCAGGGACATGATTTAGCAGTGGGTTGTTAGAGTAGTATGGCTAGGTTGAGGTTGGTCTTGATGATCTTGAAGGACTTTCCTAGCCTGAGCAATTCTATGATTCTATGGTTTATTTTCTTTTTTTACATACATGTTGGATGAATTTTAGTAACATTATTAAGTTCTTCATTATAATCATGGGGGCTTGAATTTCTCCTCTCCTCTTTCTTAGGAAACATAAACCATCATTGTTACATAATCCTATAATTCCAGAGTAGATGGTTTATATGTTGATGCTGCATATATAATATATCAGAGCTCACAGATTAATCACCAGAAGTTAGTGATAGCTGAACATGGGCAGAGAATCCTAACAGGCCCCCAAGAGGGTGTCTAAGGGGATACTTTGGCAGAAAACTGTGCTGACTTCCTAAAAAAGAGTGCAGTGTAGTTAATTTTAACCACATATTATGCCTAATTAACTCATTATGCAAATATGTACATAATAAGTCACTACTATCCAAGGGCTCCAAAATCCAACACCACATTCTGAAAGGTCACATCCTAAACCTGTAATACAGAGTGAGAGAAAGGAAATAAGAGTCAGGAGAATGGAAAAAATACAACCAAACATCTCAAATAAAAGGCTTTACTGCTGGAAAGAACAACAGCAGGGGACTTTCAAAACACAACCACTTACCTTTTTAAAGAAAATAAATATGTAGTCTGTTCTGACTCTTCAACTGTGCTTGTTCTGTCTTCTTTTCCCACCCCTACTCATCTCCTTTCATTTCTCTCCACTACACCTCTCAATGTTTTCATTATTTTTTCCCCTTTCTCTCTGGGCCAGCTGAAGAACTGAAGACCTTGAAGGAAGGATGACAGGTACATAGACCAAAGACAGATCAGGGAGCTGCAGAAGACAGAAGTGGGCAGCCAGCACAAGGAGTAGAATCAAATTAGGAGTAGGGAGGGCTTTTTTGGGGATTTTACCGGGCAACAACTTATTAAAAATCAAGGGCTTACTGAAAAAAATAATAATAATAAAAGATTCTGACTTCTGCTGCATTTCTCCTAGCAAGAAAAATGCTAGAGCACTGAAAGATTTGATCACAATAACGTTAGATAATCATTTTAGTGAATAGACTGGAAAAATCAAATCCAGCAAACACAGGTTGTCGTCCTAAACATACATACAAGCACACTCCCCACTCAACCTTGAAAAGAGACTCACCCTTTTTCCAAGAGCCTGGACTACCTGCTAGCAACATCCAACCTTTCTGCTTCTCTTTTCCTCTTTCCTTATGGAATGAGAACGAGGGGAATCAGCTCAGATGTGTCATGCCCACATACTCCTCAGTGGACAAGTAACTCTGCCACCAGCTTTCTTCTGCTTCCACTGGCTTTGGTGAGAAGCCCTCCTAGTCCTTCAGCATGCAGGCCACACAGCTTTGGCATTACTCAGTAGGATGGTTTTCTGTGCAATATTTCCAGTTACCTTATATATTTTGCACTGAACTTCTCAAGCCTATAATTTATGTTGACTATCCTACTTACTCTGCAGTCTTACCAGAATAATGGAGATAATGTTTTATGTTTCCAATGAAGCTTGTCTGGCATCATATACCACCCAGACCAGATTTCGAATTGTATTTCCATTGGAGATGATACCATCACACTTTTGACCTACTTATAGATACAGGCCCAAGTCTTATCTGCCAGATCCATCTGTGATTCCCGCTCCTGTTTCTCTGTATATTTATGTTCATGTGCTCCCTCTGCATTCCTCAGAGCACAATAAATCGTGCCTGCCAACCCCTTCGTCACCTCTGCCTCAAAAAGGATTGCTTCAAGGTCAAGCAGTTCCCTTGTAATGTACAGTTTAACCTGATTTGTGGAGGCAAAGCTTTGAAATTTTTAAAATAAGACTAAGGCAGAGTAAAGCTTGCAAATGAAACTCTGACGGTAAGCTGGAGTATTTCCCTCTCCAAAGAGTTCGAGCAGAGGGCACTGTGCCATCTGAAGCCATAAGAGCCAGAAATATGTTATTTATTACTCTACACATAAGATACGCCTCAAGTAGAAAAGAAAACAAATGCTGACAACAGAAGCGATCAAATCCCCATCCATGTAAATCAACAGGAGGGGTGAAGGGACAAACTCTCCCAGTCTGTGTGCAAATTCACACCAGTGAATGCAGGTGGAAGTCCAGGCAGACTTACAATCCTTCACTGGAAAAGTTTAATGTACAACTGTAGAGTGAAAACTTTAAAAGTATCAAGATGTGAATAATAATTGCAAGATATACAAATGTTCAATAACATTTTGCCAGTATTTACCTGCATTTGGCTGCCATATAAGTGCTGTTCTACTGCTGAAGTGCTGGCCATCATTTTGAGGCAGCAGAAATGAAAATCCCTGACCAAATATTTATGTGAAGATTGAAGATGTGGATAGAAAATACAAACGCTAACATGTAGATGCCCCGCACACAGTGACCTTATTTACTTCCATCGGTAAGAGTGGATGGTTTGGGCTTAAAATAAAAGTGTGGTAAACATCCTGAAGTGGTGTAGCTGCTTTGTAGCCCCTGTCATAGAGAACTAATAATACGTGATGCTATGGCATAGGTCAGTAAATCTTCAGAAGGAATGAAGATATAAAAAATGGCGTATTATAAAAAATATTACAAAGTCTAAATATTCTTTCACCAGAACCTCCAAATGCCATGCAAATAGGGTAAAAATCATGTTTTCTTGGAAAAAAAAAAAGAAATAACACTTTTTATATTCTTTGGTTTACACTCTTTTTGATCCTTTAGAGAATCACATTTTCAGCTTTCTTCTATACAATGAAAACCATTCTTATCATTTTAGTAAAACTTTAAAAAACAAACACATTTCCAAAGATCATGAGAAAGAACATAAGAACACATCAGAAGTAAGCTGAAAAGACCCTTCAGAAAGAGTAAGTTTCCAGCAAGTTCCACTTAACATTAGCTAAATGGATTAAAAACTGTCAGTCAGCTGAAGATCTAGGAACAGATGCCCATTCTGTATATATATTTTTTTTTATTTTAATGAATAGTTCCAGTGATAAATAACAGATTTCCCTATTTATAGAAAACTGGTGCTACAGGAATATCAGATTGTGCTATTACACCCCCACACGCATACCAGTTTTCTATATGGAAATTTGATAATTACAAGAATTGTTGCTTTTAGAGATTTGGAAACAACAAAAAGAAATGGATTTTTGTTGTTGGTAAAAATAAATTTTAAAAAGCTACCTATCTACTTCGTATTTTTTAATTAATCTGGAACTTGAGGATATTTGTTTAACCAGAGGCAGAATTTAAAGATTAAGGAGAAATCGTGGGGAAAAAAAAAAAAAGAAATAAAACACACATGAAGGCTGCACTAAATTCTGTTTTTCTTTGGTGCTTTTAATTTCTACTATCTAAGGAAAAATTAAAAAGGCACCAGAAAGTTTTCAGGGGTAAGAAAGAGATAAACTAAATATCCCTGTAATTTTCAGATTTTCAGGTTTGTTAGCCTTCCTCATGTAGTTCACAAAATGCGTCACGGTATTTACCAATACGATAAAAAGGCACCTGAAAACTAACATCTCGCTGTGTTAGGAAAGCTGCCCCAAAGAACTGGTATTGAAATATCATGTAAAATTCATGCGCCAAGAAAAATTCCATTCAGATTGAGTCACAGAGCCTCATGCTGTATTTGTAAAATTCTCAAACATTATATGAGAGCATTATTGCCTTCAGGCTTGTTATTTCATCCCCTGGACACACACAGAAGCATATCATCCTTTCATAGGATTGATCAGCAAATATCCTCCAGAGCAGTTAGATAAGAAGGCATTCCCTTCTGCTGGCTGTAGGTTTTTGCTGTGTTGCATTTATTACTGTGGTGTGAAAATCTCCCACTGAGTGCAATACCTTTAAACACGTCTTTGGGTTTTTTGTTGTTGTTAGGCACTTTGCCAGGCAGTGTGGTGTGTTATTTACCTTGGAAAAGAATTGTTGCAGCATAATTTATTTTGGTCTGGGCAGAAATTAGCTATGGAAGAAGTTCTGAGACCTGCTTTCTCATTAACAGCAGGTCTTCCATCTGCTTAATTAGAAGTGCAAATATTTGGAAATCTGAAATCCTGCAGCAGTGTCTCAGATAACATTTCTTTGTTGCAAGATCTGAAAAGTGATCGCTGATAATTGTTGACTGTGCTCTGTGTGACTGTAATTACGGGACATTGATCTGATGTTCAGACACCACCGCGATGAGCTTAATAGAAGAATCTAAGGAGACCAGATACAATTAAACCAATAATGGCTGAGAAGAGCTACTTTAAAGGGGCAGAGGGAAATCACAAACAAATGTGAATGACTAAAAGGAAGGAAAAAAAAGCTGAATATTTTATCCAGTAAAGTCTATTCAGCCGTTTAAGTTGCTGATCAAATAACAAATGCTTACCTCTTTTTGTGATCACAACCATGACTATATAGCTGTAATTCCTTGCCTGCCTGTAAAAACAAAGAGAACTCAGCAAACCTGCCCTGAACCAAGCAGGTAAATCACCAAGCTCTCAGCCTGGGCAGCTGTCCAAGAGCAGAAAGGATTGTCCCTAATACCAAGGGACGCTCTGATCTGCAGGCAAGGAGGTGAGAAAGCAAGAGGCAAACGTGAGAAGGGAGAGCTCATTTCCACAGGAATGTCTGCTTGGCAGTGGATAAAGTATTTTCACATTAGTATTTAGCACACCAGCCACGCAGCTGTAAAAGAGTAGAAATCTGAGAAGGAGATGAGATAAAAGGGGAATATTGCTTCTTAAGTGGGCTGTGAACTTTCTTGCTCTAATTGATCTCTTACCATCCTACGCAAAGGAAAGCAACTGGCACGTTCTGCAGACAGATCGTTAATAGTGTGTACACGGGAGAAGCTTTCTACCCTTCGTTGCAATTGCTGAAAATTGGATTCGCCCCCAGGCCGGCACGGGCACAACTGTTCTTGTTGTAAAGGGAAGGGGACTCAGACGCCAATGGCACAGTGACAAAATAGCCACCTGGCACGTGGGCTAGCCACATGGCTGAAGCCTCCGCCAACAGCCTCTTCTCCTTGTACTGCACCAGAAGGGAAGGAACGACTTTAGCTCAGTTGACAGGGAGGAAAAACTTTTTATACAAATGCTTTCTCCAGGATCATGGGGCCAGCACGTTCTGTAACTTCTACATCCAGCTCAATCCAGCTTCTGGTCTCTAAGGTCTCAGAAAACTGCTCCCTACAATTATTTATGATAAGAGTAAAATAAGGGTTGGCTGAGGAAGAGCAGAGCAACTGGGAGTGGTGTGGCTGTGCCTGGGAAGGCTGAAGGACCTCAGGACAGCACAGGCTGGGGAGAGTTGGGGTTAAATTTCTTTCAGAACAGATGAAATGGCTGGAAAAATAAACAAGCTATAAGGTGGGAGGCTTTTGGGGTCAATCTCATGAAATGTTAAAAGAGATTTTATTTCTTCCTGGGTTGGCAAAATATTAAGAAACAACATGGTCAGGAATTTAGACATGGTGCCAAAAATGCTGATTTAGCTCCTTTCTGGGAAGCTGCCCCACTGGAGAAGTACCCAAACCTGCGTGGAGCATGATGGAGGCAGACCAGGTCCAAAGAAGGAGGCATCCCTCCAGCAGCTCACCAGAGCAGGCTCAGTGGAACCTTTTAGTCAAATGAAAAGCATGCCAACTTTCTACAGTTTGAATTCACAAACAACTTAAAAGAATTGTTCAGTAAATAATTTCACATAACAAGCGAATTTGAGAAAACAGCAATCTGTTTTAGAATAATTTGTGAAGAGATAAGAGCAAAAGTTTGTTGAATAAATTATCCATTATAAATTATTCTCCCACCTGCACTTCCAACCATCCTGTTTCAGTTTCTGCTGTTACTTTCTCCCTGTTCCAAAGCACAAGGAATACTCAACTTTCATGTGCTCAGCAGTAGGCTGAACACAAAACTGTATAAATAATACAAACTCAGCTCAAATTTTGCGCAATGCTCAGTGGCTTTTTACTTTTCCTTCCGATGTTTTTCTACTTTGTGTCTTTTTTCTTGTCAGGTTGAAATTCACGACCTCTGTCTCAGCACATATGCTGCATGACAAGGAAAAGAATGATAATAAAGAGAAAAAATTAAAGGTACTCCAACACTGACATCAGGCAGCACTTTTCATTTGTGGATTTTAAGTGATTTACAAAGGAAGATGTGTTTCATTGTACCCAGCTTCACAGACAGAGAATCTAAGGCCCTGTATCTATGTTTGTATGTATATAACAAAATCTTCCACTCACTTCAGAAGAATCATAGAATCACAGAATCATTAAGAAAAGACCTCTAAGACCACCCAGTCCATCAGTCCATCCCCACCATGCTCACTAACCTTGTCTCTCAGTGCCACGTCCACACAGTTCTTGAACACCTCCAGAGATGGTGACACTACCACCTCCCTGGGCAGCCTGTGCCAAATGCATTTTCACTTTTTCTGAGAAGAATATTTTCCTAAGATCCAACTCAAACCTTGCCTGGCACAACTTGAGGCCATTACTTCTCATCCTATCAAAAAGGAACCAAGTTTTACTCTGAGAAGCCAGTGTGAGGGAAGGCAGAGCTCTGCTGTGCTACAGAGTTCTGGGCAGAGCAGCCAGGCTTGCTCTGCACTGGAAGCACCAGAGCCATGTTAACCTGCTACTACACCTGTGCTTGTTAGAAGCATTGCAATTAGCTTGACACAGCAACACACTGCCATAGCTATATTGTTTCCAGGACCCAATTAGTATCTCTGCAAGGCACAGCACTAGATTATGTAGATAATGCAGCCTGTTCCAAGACGGACAGATACTGCCTGCTGAGGTCAGTGTCCATGGCCAGATGTGCCCAAGATAGGCCACATCAATCCTAAACCTCCCAACATTTGCTCTTGCGTTAGACTCCCTGGATTATGACATTTTCCCTGCCCCAAAGGCAGGATAAAGCAGATACCAAAGCACTTTCCTTTGAACTCAAACAATAATCATATTCTCTAGAAATATACCCACAAGGTAATGTGTTAGCTGCGAACTGGTTTACACACTTCACTTCAGTCCCTTAATTTATCCCAAGTGTACCTTAGGAATCTGCAATGATACAGAGGCATGTCAGATGAAGCCAGAACAGATATTCAGTCTGGAGAACGGGAGGCCCAGGGGAGACCTCATTGCTCTCTACAACTCCCCGAAAAAGAGGATGTGGAAAGGTGAGGTTGGCCTCTTCTTCTAAGTAACAGTGATATGATAAGAGGTGATGGCTCAAGTTGCACTAGGGTAGGTTCAGGTTGGATATTAGGAAAAAATTCTTCTCAGAAAGAGTGGTAATGCATTGGAACAGACTGCCCAGGGAAGTGGTGGAGTCATTGTCCTTGCAGGTGTTCAGGAAATGTGTAGATGTGGCACTGAGGGTCATGGCCTAGTGGCACGGTTGGGATGGGTTGGTGGTTGGACTGGATGAACCTAGAGGTCTTTTCCTATATTTCTATATAGGATTCTATAATTCTACATAAAAACCCTTTCTCCTGCCACCTTTTCATTAAGCAATGAAACAACAGGTTTCTAGGCGATCCTGGGAGAAAGGATTCTACAAGGTGTACCTGGGTGAGTAACACCTATCAGCTGTCTGATAAGAAACATCTTTTTGCACCAACAGTTTGGGGTGAAATCATGGGAGTTGATTAAAGTACCATCTAGAGAAGGATTTGGGACTTAGTTGATGGAGATTACTCATCTTTTTCTCTTGCTTTCTGTGTGGTGTTCCTGTAAAAATAATTCTCATGGTAGGAGCTTTCACATGAACACAGACTGCAGTCACTCTGACTTCTTAGGTGGTTGTATTAGAGCTGCATGGAAATAGTGATTCTCCAGCTTTCCAATCTCTAAAGCTGACTTTTGTTCCAGGGCAGACACCCTACACAGATCCCATGGACCTCACTGTAGCCACTTTTTAGAAGTGAAATTGACCAGGGCAGAGTCATGGAAACTTATTTTCTGGGTTTTTGTAGTTGTTGTTTTGGCTTCTTTGCTTTTTATTTTTTCTCCAGTTGATATGCAGACAAATATGTGAATTGGCTTTTGATTCCCCAAGCCACTGGTCTTTGGAACAAACCAGAATGGGCTGGCAGAACAAACCGGAACACACTGGACAGGTCTGACTCTGCTGCATCCCAGAAGAGTGGGAATTTCGGCATCAGTTTCCCCTATGGTCTGTTTACCTGCAGTTGGGAAGTGCCATTGCCCTGGAGAGAGGAGAGGTCCTTTCCTACATGTGCAATGTAGTCCCAGTGCAAAACAAGCTGATGAACTGCTCGGGAGCTGCAGATTTTCCCCACCTCTCTTCATTAAATCCACATTTGGACCTCCAGACTGGTGATCTAGATGACTGTTGTCAAAGTAACTACATCTGCAATCTTTAAATTTAAATATCAGAATCTTAGATATCTTTTCTTCTCTTTGAATTGAAGCTAGAAGTTAAAAGAAAGCTCAGGGATCAGTTGGTGTTCCAGCCTTGCCATTGCTCATACTCAATCATTGAAATCAGTGGGGAAACGCATACACGGAGCTAGACACATCTGTGACTGCTGGCTGGATCCAGCCACTCCAGGGCCGAGAGATCATCTCAATTTTCTCATAGTGAGTGTGGAATCTTACATTCCACTTCTGAGAGAGCTGCAAAAGAGAAACAAATTTTCAAGTAATGAGATTTAAAATGCACTTCTCTCTCATTTTCAGGCTAAAAATTACAAGTGAACTTGCAGCAACGTTGTGTTGTCAATTTGGCTTCTTAACGTGTGTTTTTACTATTTACAAAAGCCTTTTCAGTTCACCTTTTAGAAATCTTCTCTTGATTCCATTTCCTCTTATAATTACAAACCCATTTCCTTAGTAAGCTCTTGAAAAAGCTTCCCTTATGCCTCTAATCATCTCTCCAGTTATAATCTTCAAAATTGTGTTCCATCCAGTTTTCAATTTGGCAGTGCCCAAAGACAGATCTCCATGTGGTTAACAACCTATTATTTGCTGCCAGTTAGGGCTGAGGTTTTGCTTCTTCTCTTTTTGGGCTTCACTGATTTCCTTGTTGCTATTTAATACATCCTTCTTCAGTACACTTTTGCTATGCAGGTGTTTGCTTTATCTTGGACTCTTGGGTTTTCTTTATTTTTCTTTATTTTTTCTTCTTTTTTTTTTTTTACTTGGTGCAAAGTTATCCATTGCAGAATTCCATAATCCAGCCATTTCCCTCCATTTCCTTCACATTTTTTCAAGGCCCAATCTGAGATGCAAATAATAGTTTATTTTGACCTTGATCCATATGAAAGAAAATAGTTTCCAGGACTAAAATTCCTGATGAAAAAACAGCATTGCAGTTAGCTGAACTATGCTGATTTAGATCATCACGGGTTCTGGTCCCTATTAGTGTCCAATTTATATGTTGCTGCAGTTAAAAGGAAAGTTCCTGTCCAGTCACCTCAGTTTGTGCTGGGCCTGTCACCCCACTGTTCCTATTGCTGGACCTCTCTTCAAGCACAAGAGCAGAACAGGAGCCTGAGGCAGATCTCTGCATTCCCCATCGCAGCATGGTACCTTCCAGGTAGGTGTGATGCACAGGCATCATGACAAGTGAGTACTTACCTAGAGCTTGTCTGGAACTTTAGACAGAAAAGTTGGACCATAATGGAACTAGGAAGGGGCAGAGCTTTTTCCAAATACCTAGGAGCAGTATTTCTTCCTTTCTTCTTCCTCACTAGATTGTAATTTAAGTAATGATTCTTTGTCCAGCCAGTTTCCAAGCATAAGGAGCATAAGCAAGTTATGTCAGATTCAGGGAAATAAGAAAACAAATGATGAACTGAAAATTTACTGTGTTCTTTTTCTGATCACTTGGAACCAAAAGCAAAGATGGTTTTTTTTTTTTACACTTATTCTCCCTGGAAAGACAGGCACTCCCATGCCAGCTTTCTAGGAACCACTCACAGAATCCAGAGCTGAGTGCAGCCATTCCCTAAATGCCTCAGACTGTAACATCTGTAGAGAAGTTCAACTCTCTGGCTGCCGGTCATGAAGGAATGGCTCTGTCCAAGGCTGTCTTGTGGCACTGCTCAGGTCCAGCAATCCAGATATTCTTGCTGCTGTCACGTAACGCTCATGCCTATGCAGGTGCCTAAAGCCCCATCGGCAATATGCAAACTGTCTTGTCCCAGGGGACAAGAGGCACTGTCACACATTTGGTATTTTACATGTATAGATACTTTTGACATCTATAGAACTGTGTGAGCAAGTGAGCATCTGAAGTAGAGGGCAAATTCATAGCAATTTTCTCTCCTTGAGTATCTTCCCGTGGGAGGGAACTTTTTAAGAGTCTGTGTTCATTTTCCTGCAACTATAGAGAACAATGGAAACGAGAATGATCTTTACAGAGCCCCCACCTCCTTCACAGCATTAGTTAGCATGCGGAGTGCTGCACTGTGGACAAGAGAAAGATACAAAGACTCCATCAGACTGCTCCTGATTTTCTTCTTCTCCAAAATTACTCTTCAGAGCCTGTAAGATACATCTCAGTGAGCAGGAGGATGCTAAAAACAGCCTTCTGAGATATTTTTTCAACAGTAAGGGCACAGGTGTTCTTCTGTTCCCTTCTGTCACTGGATTACAGTTTTTGGCTGAAATATTTCATTCTTGAATTGTAGATGTGAGATATAATGTTTGTGTGCCACATCCAAAAGAAAAGAGAGGACTTTTTCCTGAATGGAGATGTGTGCTGCCATGTTATCTTTGCTTTTCAGTACCTTTATATCCTATTTGGGCACACAAATAACCCATTTTAACACTGCACAATTTTTTTATGATGAGAACTGCTTGTCAGAGATCCCAGTATTGGAGTGAGAAATGTGAGTATTTTTGTGTGTGAGGAACAAAGGTGCCCACTCCCATCTTCTGGAAAAATGTATGCAAAGTATTTATGATAAGGAGGTCCACTTCAGTCAATGGAGCATTGCTGCAAGCACTGAGTCTTGATCAAGCATCTCATGTCGGTGAAACTTTAGTTTTAAAGGGAAGTATGTCATTAGAACACGTGAGGAAACTGAGAAGTCTGACAGAAAGAAATGGAAATTAATCGATATCTTGTAACACAATAGACCTGAAATTTGCCCTGAAATTTGCGTTTTTTGAGATTTGTCTGCATTGTTTGTAGTCATTATCAGTAAATATCACATAGACTGTGGTGCTTCCATTTAATTATACAAAATAGAATAGCTAATAAAGGAAAATAAATAGGTACACGCACACATACATGTATGTATATATGAATATGTACACATACACACACGCTCAAAATTGCTCATACAGAAGGTTCCATGCAAACAGCCCAGGAGTTCTGTGGAACTGCTGAATATTTCCCATCACTGCTGTATCATCTCCATATGAAAAGTTTTCTGAACTCCTACAAGTACCTCGTAATAACTTCACTTATTTTTCCTTTCTCTGATTAGAAATTACAAAAACAACCACAAGACATACAAAAATAAGAAATAAAAAAGAGCATAATACCTATGTGACAAGCTGTGGCCATTCTTATTTGCCATAATTTATAGAAAAAGCAATATTGCTAAAAAATTCTTCTTCTGTTTGGTAGCTCTGATACAGAGTGCTTTTTTATACTATCAATCAGGAGTGAGTCAGGAAAGTGCCTCCTCTGTCTTCTTACATCTCTCTAAATCAGAAGCAATGCCTCTCAAATTGGGAGGTTAAAACCTGCCTGACAAAAGAGCAAAACCCATGGATTTGAAGGAAAAACACCAATGACTGCATACACTTTATGGCTAAAAGAGACTTTTGAAGACACTGAAAATTCTTTGCTCTCTCCCACCCACAAAATGCAGACAGTTTCCATTCTGGATTTATTTTCTCCCACTATTTTACCTAAGCTGTCACTTCTGTTAAACTGTTCATTGCAAAAGTTAAGCTGTCTCTAGAGATCCACCCAGACTGCTGCCTTCTACAAGTTTCCCAAAGATAAAAAGAAAGCTATGGTACAGATTACTAATGTCTTCCCACCTCACAACTGTTTCTCCAAAGCACAGAGGGCTACCGGAGTTCCTTTTTGTTATGTCCTTGCCATTTGTCAAGGACCTGGAGCTTAGCTTCTCTGGATTTCAGCTCAGCACAGATCCACATATAAGTCCCCAATATTTCTCACAAAATTTCCCTCAAAATTGCCTTTTCTTGAAGTATATTTTAGTCTCTTTGTTATATCCTCTCCCTCTTCTCTCAGAATGCCAAGTCCATTTGTTCAAATCTTTTCGCTCCAGACTTCCTGTTCTCATGTCAGCTGAAGTCCAGAGAAGTTCTTTACTCTCTGCCACCAAGAAGATCGATGTTGTTATCACAGCATTATGCCCGGTGAAACACTGAAATAGACATTACAGGCGTTGGTTCTTCCTACTATTAAAAGTCTCATTGCGTATCAACATACATAACCGTGTCTGCACAGTGTGTGGACATCCACCTGTGTCAGAACTTAACAAGTGATTAATATTTTCAAACACTATTCAAATGAGCCCATCTCTGCCTCTCTTTCTCACTCAAGCTCCTAAGTAGGCAATAACTGCTATTCCCTTTCTGTTGATGCTTTCTGGCTCATGGGCTCTTTGGAAACCACAGCTTTCTACCCAGCTTTGAAATTTGGCATCTGTGTTTTACCTCCTTGGGATGATCCAGTGCCTCATCTTGTTCAGCAGATCTATGCTGGCCCCATAACAACCTCATCAGGGAGAGGAACAACTCCTCACGGCAGCAGTCTTTTGTGCCATTAAATATTTTGCTATTAAGTGCAGCCTAGTTTTCCTGGATTGCAAAGATTTCGTTCCCATAATTTGTTAATACAATACATTCTCAAATTTTTTTCACAGCAGTTAGACATCCCTCACTTTAACATCATTGACTCCACTTAGACAGCAGCAATCTAAGTTTGCTGCTGAACATTTTTCAGTATTCAGAGCACTGCTGTGTAATTAAGCAATTCCAAAATGGGATATTAGTGGAAATCACCAGATTGCTTAAGTGATCTTCCCACAAGGCTGTGGATATCCTGAATCTGAAGTAATGTGTTTAAAATTATTTTAAAAAAATATTTCAGTGCCTAGTAAGCAAATTTTGGTTCTTTGCCTGTCATAAACATGGTTTGTCTGCTATGGCAGACAAATACTATCTTTATATGTGAGATCACGCATTCAACAGTTGATTCCTGCAGCAATGTTATTTCTGGATACCAGGAATAATAATCTTAAAAAAAAAGTGTAATTTTTTTACAGCAAACATAAGCAAATTTCTTTCAGCTGTACTACAAATGTTAAGATTCTGGAATTACCATCCTAGTTGTCTTTTTTGTTTGTTCTTTTTTCCCAACATTTCTGAAATTAACTTTTTTTTTCCTTTTACTATTTTGTCTGCAATGCATTTACAAATATTGTTTAATACATTTTGCATTTTCTTCATCTGCAGATATCATGCATGCATTCTGTTTATGAGCACTTGATTCAAAGCTTTGGGGATGAGCTGAGAATGCTCAGAAAATACACCCTATATTATATAAAAACACTTTTTCAGTCTGCTTCAGTAAGTGCTGTCCAGTTACTCAGGCACATAGCTTGTTTCACTTTCTGCAATGTTTTATCTAGCATTTTGGCTTTCTGAAGTGACAAGTCTAAACAATTACGTCCTGTCTGAGAAGGTAAACAGTTCTTAATATTTTCTGCATGCACATCAGACTGTATCTGTACCACCTCAGTTCCACTGAAAGCACTGGACAGAATGTCTGCTCTTTCTAAGTCTTTTCCAGATTTGCATTTGAGCTGTGAATCATATGAGACTTGCAATCTAGGAGATCTGCCTCCAAAACTCTTTAGCGATTGCCACCAATGGCTTGAGGTTCCTGCTAGCACTGGCCTTCCATTTTTTTGCATACACTGAAGACAGAGCATCCAACTCTTTTTGTGCATGCTGACATGCTGTTTCAGTGAGGTATCCAGAAGCATATGTCATGGGTCTCCAGTGATCACCATTCCTTGTTAAAAGTGTTGCCCCAAGGCCTTGCTTAGAAGCATCAACTGCCAGCTTTGTTTCTGCTTATTACCATACGCTCTGAGGACAGGTTCCTTCTTTATCAACTATTTGAGATTCAGAAAGTCCCTGTTGTGATTACCAGTCCAAGCTCGTCATGCATTTTTACACACTAAAGATCTTCAGATAGCAGTTAAAATGGTTTAGAAGCATTTGAACATAAACTCCCCAACAAAGCATGCCGCTTCTCTGAGTTTCTGTGTGCCTTCTTTATGTATGTATGGGGATGTATTAGTAACCAAACCTGTTAGCATCCTCCGCTAAGGTTTTTTTTTCTTTTTCCTAGATTTTTTATTTCTGTAACCTTGAACTCATATTCTTGTCTTTTGCATTTCAACCCCTTGATTTGTATCCCTCCTGAGAACTGACCAAAGTCTCTTGATGCAACATTTTTCTATTATTTTATCTTCATTTTCTCTACATAGTTTCATGTCACTTATTGTATATTTGTGGAAAATACTTGAGATTAAAAAATACATCTTCCAAATCATGTAGTAAACTGAAGCCTTCTAAACAGTGCATTGGGATTGCACAGATGTGATCCCTTTCTTCCTAGAGGACCCTGTCAGAACACAGCTCAGACATCCAGGGGTCCCCAGAAATCATTCCCTGGCCAGGGATTTTTTTTACATGCTTTGCTAGTTGCTCAGAGTGCCAACCACAGGAAAGTACTCATCTTCGTCTTTTGTAATTATTATGGAATAAATCAATTTTGGAAGCTCTCTGATAGTTTCCATTGTATCTAACTTAGCCAAAATTACACTTCCAAGTTTTCATTTCAGCTCCAGAGAGAGATTTCTAGGAACATCTATGATGGGACAACTGTTTCAGTCATTCTTACTTTATGTTTTTGTTGGCTTTCTCTAACATTAAAAACATCTGGAAAACTCTCCAGGCTTACAAGCTGCTGTCCTTCCAACACTCAGTAGAACTGAGTTGTTTGCAGCACTCAAGTAGGTACTCCATTTGTGACAGCACTTATAAAGTGTATCTGCTAAAGCTGTAGTTTACACCAAGCCCACAGTGAAAAAGCACAGTTTCCTCATTTGCAGAACAGAAGTTACATGTACCTGCTCAAAACAACTAGTGTTTATCTTCAACCTTGTTTCTTTAAGTTTTTGGATATTGTCTTTCCTATCTAGTTTATGAGGTTTTGGTCTCCCTAATTTAGAGTAATAAGAAGTCAAATTCTTATCAAGATGATAATCTCACATTAGGAGGTGGCTGTCTCTTCTGCAAATCATTGAAAGTGATTATTTCTCATTTTGAAGACAGGTGTATTTCTTTTAGGCATAGGTTGTCCTTTACGAAAATATTCTGTTCTGAGGAAATATAGCAGCTCTGTTTTAGCAAAAAAAAGCATATATTTTCAAGTTGTCTTTCACATCATTCCTGTTTATTTGTATGGATGCTCACAAGGTCATGTCATTAGAACTTTATTGAGTATTTTTCTGTGTTTTCATTTTTCTCTACATCTGCTCTTTCCCAAGGAATCATGGTTTGCAAAAACATTTTGCTCCTTTTCATATTCTGAAGTGTGGCAGTATTCTTTTTCACAATTAGGTAACATACAAACCATTTTTCTAGCTTCATATTAAGATCTTCTAGTTTGAGGCCTCTTATTACCGACTGTAGTCTTGTCTCAAAGCAAGGGTAATACAGGCCTCCAAAACACTATTTCTGACTCAGTCTCAATGCTGTTGTGAACGCTTCAGAAATATCACTCTTTTTCATCTCAGAAGTCTCATGCTTCTTGGGATCAATCTTCTTCAGCTGGTTGCTATTCCTAGATCGACAGTGGATTATTAAAGAAATCTCAGCTCTCTCAGTTTGCTGTCTTAAACACATGGCAACCTTTTGCTTTTGTACCTTTCTCTTCTGCCTGCCACCATCACAGCTATGTCTTTGGACCACTCCTGGTCTGTTGTGCTTCTGAGAGCTTATGCTGTTTTAGAGCTCCTAGATCCATCTTAACCTTTTGATACCTTGTCTCTTTCTCCTTCTCCCTCTCCTTCTCCTTCTCTTTCTCCTCTTCATGTCTCTTGTGCCAAATTTTAATCTGAGATGGTGAGTAACAAGGACTCTGTGAGAGCTTATAAAGCTATTAGTATGGTAGGTGAGCAAACATTATATGGAAGGGCTTGAAAAAGAGGAAAAGATAGCACTGTGACTTTCTTTGGCTTCTAAACTAATAGCAGATGTGACATTTCATCCTGACATGCAGAAGCAGCTTCAGGGTTTGCTCTTTTAACAAAATAGTTGCCCAGAAATTATACTACCCTGAATTTCTGAGAAGACACAGCTATCTGCAGTAATTTTTATCTTCTGCTTCTTCATTTGCATATGTGTGTTGTCCCATTAGCGATACAGGGGAGGAGGTGTTTCTGGAGAGGAACAGGCAAAGAGTTTTGCTCCTTTATTCCAAGCCCATGATATTCACATACATAATAACCAAAGGAAAATTTATTTTAAGATTGAGATAGATCATGAGGTTTGTAATTGTAATATAATTCCAGAACTATTTGTTGACTTAAGGAGCAACTCTATTAATACATGAATAAATGGTGCTCTTTTTCAGGGTTACAGCCTTTTTTGATTGCTCCTCTATAGAGAAACATAACCTTATTGATTTGGAATTTGTAAAACACCTCTGTAACTGTACTATGACTCATGAGGGACCATGAAATCACTCTGTGACCTTCCAAGTCTCTTGCAAGTTCAAGGAACAATCATTTCTAGTAGCCAATATTTCAAAATAGGGAAAGAAATTATTTTACAGAACAAACGTTCAACATCTGGAATGAAAGGCTGTGCGTGAAAATAGAGATGCAAAAGGCTTTGGGTGCTAGAAAGCTAGAGAGAAAATCTGTCAGCTTATGTTGCTGGATGATGAATTGTTCTTCAGCCTGTGCCTGTCATTTCCTTCTGGTTTTTCTTCCGCCCTGTTACTTTACATGCTATGTGCTGGTTTTATTTTTCACTTGAAGTATATGTTACAGGGCAGTAAACAATAAGCTGCAAGTGCATATATTTTCTTTTTTGTTTTGAAACTTCAGCTGGTCAAAAATGTTGGGAGAAAAATCATTTCCTGTAAAGAATGAGGTTTTGTCAGAAAATGTTTTTTTTTTTGTGGTCAAATACAACAATTACTTTTCCTTTTCGTTTTTCAGAGGCAAAATCTGAGAGGAAAGCAAGTTACATTTCAAATCATATTTCTTGTTTTGCTTCAGCTTGAAATTTGAACCATGTTTGTTTACTTTAAAAAGTCCTGAAAAAAAAAAATGTGATAACATATTTAAACCAACTGTATCTAAAAAGTCAAAGGTTTGGTGAGGAGGGCAGTGTTGGAGTGTTGAGCTCTACTCAAAATCTACTCTCATTGACTGGTGGTTTTAATCTAGAACCCATGAGATAGGATAGATGGGTGCTGCATGCCCGAAAGAAGGCAATGGCTGTTAGAAGGAGGCAGACAGTAATCCTCAAAAAGAAAAAATCCCTCTAACAGCAGTATAGCAGTAAGCCATGCTCACGGCTCAGAGCTGCTACAGGTGCTTGGTGGCACCCAGGCCAGCTCCCCAGACAGCTCTGCTGGACCTGTGGGACCACAGAAGGACTCCTGGATGCCTCAGGTTGCACGAGTTAGCTAAGCTGTTATACTTAATGCAGAGAAAAGAATAAAGATTTTGAAACTTGGACTGTAACTCTGTTAACAGCTTACATTCATCCCTGCTTCTTCAAGGTAAAGCTAAAGTTCAAATGTCCCTGCTTTTCCTCTTCCTAATGACAAATTTACCCATGCAAACTGATAGCATCCTTCCTCTGGCCAGAGATGCTTTCTTCCTTCCCTCCATCTTGCTAGCATACACACACCACACCAGCCACAGTTCATCCCATGGCATTTCATTCTCAAGTATCTTGAGAGCAATTAGATGGTTCTTTCACTACTAGACACATATTTACAATTCCCATTTGGTCATTTTCTGCTCCTCTCCCTCTACAAGGCATAGCTCTCACATTAATGTGAGCCACACTCCAATGCTAATTAAAGAGAGCATTAACTGGTGTCTATATTTGACAGCGCTAATCACATCCATCATGTACACATGTGACAGTACTATCAGTACTGGGAATCAGATGCTCTCTTTGGTATACCTTTTACATCTTTTTAGTAAAAAAAAAGATTCTTTTCACTGACACCTTCCAGCTCTGATAGTATACTCTTTCAGATTCTTGAAGAGGAGTCATCACTTCTATTCCAACTTTTATCATCCAAAATTTTGGCTATTAATAAGACATACTGTATTTATAATTATACCTTAGAAATTAAGCTGCAACATAATGAAGTCATTGCTTTACTTGTTCTATTACTTACTAGTCCTTTAAACAACTTATCTTTTTTAATACAAAACACCAGCAGTTACCAGATATATTGGGGCTGCTGACAAGTCTCAATGAAAATACAAAGGCCCATTCACTGAGGAAAGAGAACATGACTCAGGCTGAGAACCAAGGCCCTGTCTAGTGGCTTTATAAACTAATTTATTTTATAAATTGCAAACAAATTTTTATAAATAGAAAGACTTGATTTAGACAAGCTAATTCCAGAAGAAAAATACTAAAAATAGGGAGTGGGAGGAGAAATACAAACTCTTGAACACTCCAGAAATACAACACTGAGTCCTCTGTGGAATGATCAGGATTCCCAGATGCTGTCAAAGATACCAGTAGGATGTATTAAATAACTGTAGGAAAAAGAAGTGATGCTCTTATGTAGTCCATAGTCTTTGGCAGTCCAGAGCATATAGGTCTAAACAATCATGCTGTCTGTTTTTACCTATCTGCCAACCTTCCCATGAGAAACATGAAAGGAAATGCCTGATTTTAGCAAAATTTGACAAAGAGGCTGCCACAAAAAAAAAAAAATCTATTAAATTCTTACACCTTTGGGGAAATTCTAAAGCTGAAAATATATGAGGTCATATCCTTACTCCACCTTGTTGGTGGAGAAACAGGCAGAGCTTGTCCATTACATGTCTTCTTTGGTAACCAGTTTGTCCAGCATCACCTTCAAGACAGAGATCCATCCCCACACACCCTGCTGCAGTCCAGCCACGGGAGATGCTGGGAGGGCCCAAAGCACTGTTTGCAACAACAGCAGCAGAAGGGGCATGAGAAGGACGGCCAGAGCTGTTGCGAAGACAGAGGGAGCATGAGTTGTTAACCACAAATACACAAGGGCCCCCATCTTTATTAGCACCACAATCACGGAACCAATTGTTCTAACATGATAAGGAAAAAGGTGAGATAGGTGGTTACATGTTCCCAAATGATAGCTCAGGGAGAGCTCCCTTATCAAGAAAAGACCCAGAAGAGCGTAATTAGATTCATTCAGCCTGAGTTACAGGCAAATCATAAGCCTTTGCTGGCTGGAACCAAGAACATTTGGACTTTTAAAGTCCACTTCCCTGCTACAAGCAGAAAATGAAACAGAAATGCAAGAATCCATGAAGGATTGCAGAAGACCATTCATGCCAAGGAAATGGTGATGCACTGGCCAGAGGTGAAGTAGGAATACAGGAAAGCTCTGGAGCTTCAGCATCCTTCAAACCCACAGTGCATTAATGCTCTCTGTAGGTCTCGTACTCAGTACCCATTAGATAGCGTTTCTTTCAGGGCTTGACTTTGCGTAGGAATAAAAAACACTTTGAAAATCTGTTCTCATGGGATGATCATCTCCATTTTCCCCCAGCCCCAGGGCAGAAGCATACCTAGTTGCTCGGGAAATCAGCAGATACAGTGCTCCAGGGAGCATTTCCCCTTTGGTGCAGGCTGGCACAATCAGTAACACAACTGGAAAAGTACTGTCAGAAGTGAATGCAGTCCTCCAGGACGCCACACTGGACAACTCTGATTCAGCAATGGGGATGTCTAATTCTACTACTGCCCTATGGCTCCTGCCCTCAGTGATCTGCCTCTCTCTTAGGCTTTTCCACTGCAGGTGTAGCTCCTGTGCTCAAGAAGCAGTACCTCAGGTAGAGCAGCACAGCTGCCAGCAGTCTTGTCTTTTCACTAAATACTGCATTGTAATGCACAGGAGTTCAGTCGTTGCTACTGGAGCAGCTGAACCATCCCCGCAAGAGGGATGAGGTAGACATATAGAAATGAAAACAGCTATGGTGTCCCGAGGTTAACCATTTCTTGCATCTATTTTAAACCAAACTCTTGCAAGTTACACTGCTATTTCCCAGACATCTGGTCAACTTCTCCTCCCTTTAAATCATCTCCGAATTTTGTGTCCAGCCCAGAGTTCCGAGTTTCCACTAGGCAGTAGCTGCCAGCCCAGCCCAGCCAAGCATCTGCAGGCAAAGTCCACTGTATTTATTTAGAGTGCAATATTCTCTCCAGAAAGGAAACTGCATAGAAGAAGGCACAACTTAGAGACTCAGCAAAGATATTTCCTTCCATCTTGACTCATCAGCTGACACATTCCATATGCTGTTTTGCTAATTATTAATTTAACTAACAATAGAAAATGTAGTTAATGAATTATGATCCTGTGACAACAAATTAGCTAGACTAGTATGTATAAAGGTCTCTCTTTAAACTTTAATTAGTTTAACAGTGATGTGCCTGCTGCCTGTTTTTTCATTTCAAGAAAACATGTAGCAACTTAGAAGCAGGATGTTTTGTATTTAACATGGAAGATGTCTCTCAGGCCAAGCTTATTTAAAGCAGTTTTCTAATACTGACCTAGATTCAGTGGAGTTCAATAAGGGATGGAGTTACCCTGACATACAAAAAAATGAATATTAAACAGCCTACCAAGATCTACTTGTGACAGCGCAGATAAATGTAAAGAACAGAGGGAAAGGAGATGAAGAGAGGTGACTTACTTGTCAATCCCTTTTTCCTGAAACCTTATCCCATCTCTGTGCCATGCCCAAAGCCAGGGAAGGTGATAGATCGCACCACTACAACACAGTCTCATACTGCCTTCCATGGAGCACTCTTTGGGTTGAACACTTTGCTGCTTCCAAGGGTTTGACTGCAGGAGATGCTGTTCATCATGCATCGTACAACAGGGTACCAGCTGGTCCCACCCCCCTCTCTCTCTTCACTTCAAGGATTCACCACATCTCCTCCCACCACCTATTTCAGCCCGATGGCTCTGTGTAGTTCCTCATCCCTTCAGCACATGCACACTTTACCCCCAAGGCAGATTTCCTTCTTCAAGGCCAGAAGTTTCAGCAGCTTGGTTTTATCCATGGTCTAAGAAGAACCTTGTTTTCCTGAAAACCGCAAGCTGGCCCTTCAGAGCTAGCAGTAACCTAGAAGCTGGTGCATTAAATACTGAGTGCTTCGTATTACTATATGAAGTTTGTTGAAAGGGACCACTGAAGGCCATGGAGTCGAATCCCCTTCTGAAAGCAGGACGGTTGCCAGTGCTAGATTTGAGATCCTTTTCAAATCCCTACTGCTAATTTTAAGCAAGGGTTTGAAAGATTTCTGCAACACAGGAAGAAGGTAGTATCTGTCAGAAGAACAGATACTACAGCACCCATATTCTCTCTCTCCTTCACAGCCACTGCTCATGCTTCATGTCACCTCTTAACAAAGATAGAACTTCTTTTACACTGTAAATTATTTTAAACATTTTTGTTTAGTTTATGTTCTTTGATTATGGCCCAACATTTCAGTCATCAAAGCTTCTTTTTTATTAATCCTTTAACATTGCAAAAAGTACCAGCTGCTGTTTAATTAACCACACACCAAATCAATAATTTTCTTACCACCATTTTAAAAGTCTCACACATTTTTCAGGTCTGCAAGGGTGTGATTGAACTAACTGAAATAGATGTATAGTACTGTTTCAGATGTACAGTATTTGGCAGTCAGCTTTTTCATCTGCTTCTCCTTTCTCCTCACACAGAACATCAAAAGCTTGAGCAACTTCTTTGCTCACCAGGCAGCAGCATTTGTATGCCCAGACACAAGAAGATATCTATATTGCCCCTCATTCATCTGTATGGTAAAGCCAAGGTATTTAGGACTTTTTTTATTTGTGTCATGTTAGCTCCATTTTCAGCACATCCACACCAGGACCACAACTGCAATTGCTGCCTGCTCACACCACAGCAGAGCATGAGCCATGCCATTCCTTGGCGTCCTTCAGGTGTGGCAGTGATGCTTGTGCTACTGCTAGAAGTATGGAGTCTTCTCCACACACCAGAATTGATCAGTACATGGTGTTCACAAAACATGGTTTGTGGGAGGTGAGGGATCTCCTGTCCTGAGGGAAAAGTGGGGAGCAAGAGGAATAGCACAGGAGGTAGAAAAGTCTCGAAGCAGAAGCTGACCAATGGCCCATACAGAGATGACAGAAGAGAGAAGTCGTGAGTGGCAGCCATGGGACATCCTGAAGTATGTTTCCTCAGCTCAGCCAGTGCAGCAACTCTCATGCAAGCTCTTCTCCCAGCCAAGAGGGATCCAGCATCCCAAAGGACAGTAATCAAGGGGAAGAGTATAGAGGGAGTGGTCAAGTTGAAATGAAAGCAGATTTTGCTGCATGACACACTAGAGAGAGGAGAGACACCTCAGAATGATGTATGGGTGGACTGATTTCTGAATTTTCAAGCCATTTTAGGTGTGCCATGGCTCACTGCCTGCCCCTCATTCCAGTTTTTTTCCCAGAGAAGGAAGTGAAAATGCTGGCACCTATTGTCTGCAAGGCACCTAATGTAATTGTGGCCCCAATGAATGTCAGCCAGAATTGCTAGACAAATTTCCTAAGTCCTAAGACCTGGCAACACAAGAATATTACATAAGGATGTTTTATAGATGCTCAGTGGCCCTTAAAAGCATGCAGAAGTGTGGTTTTGTTTGGCTTAGGTGGCTGGGAGGTTATACGAAGGCTGGGAGCTCAGTTTAAATGCTAATTGACTCAGAAACAAGATTGAGTAAAATAAAAGAATCAACTAGCATCAGCTAAGCTAGATCAGTTTAGAAATGAGGCCTTTTGTTAATCAAACAGAGTTTGTACTGGGGTAGGCCAGGCCTCGCTCCAAAAGCAGCATCAGATTAAACCTCCTGCTAGAAAAACACTCATTAAAAAGCAGTTTCCATTGAAAAAGATCCCACATGTCGCTAGCAGTCATTGTTAGGTAGTGAAACAGTGACAGATATTTTTGAAGACTATTATGGAGAAATAAATATTTATTTAGCTGTCTAAAGTAATTAATCCCTGCTGTTTGCTTTTTATGTAAGCACATACGAGGCAAGACTGTCTTTGTACTTGAATTTTAGGAGACAAGCCTGCATAGAGGCTCCCAGGGTTTTTGAAGGCAATAACAAATTCATTCCTAATACTTTCTGTGCGACTCAAGAATACCAGCCATTGAGCAATAATAGACTTTTCCTATCCTCATTCACTTGCAACAGAAAGGAGATATGAAGGGGAAACGACAGAGAGGAGAAAGGTGAGATAGTAGAGACTGCAAGGGACGTGGAAGGCTGCAAGAAGTGACACACTGCTGGCGTGGGACCTGCTGAAGGAAATCACTTTCACAGAGTATCAGCTTGAGAATCAGAAAAAAAAGAAAAAAGAATGAAAGGGGATTAAGCTGTAAAAGCACAAGAAAAAGAATCAATAACCATCTTGGATGTATTTTCTGGGAATCTGGCAAGGATAGCACAAAGATGTTACTTAGTGAATATGCTGGCATCCCTCCCATTTACAAGTTAGACAGCCAAAGTGCAATTAGCACATTCGGTGGAACAATAATTAAACAATACCAAACAGGCAGTCCATAGACTGGTTAAAGCATATGTCAAAAATAGAGATATAGACCCTAGCTCAGTTCTCCTGTGAGAGCCTCTCTGCCCTAAGAAGCTTTTGAATGAGGTATACACGCAGTGTAGCATATGAGCTACAGATGATAACTACATATGAGCTTGATAACATGCAGATTGTTTTTGCTTTCTAAATTTTAGCAGGTAAATGTCATTGCTACATGTTTAAAATCAGAGGCAATTTTTTAAAAAGTAGCTCAAGTGCTAAGTTTCATATTTCTTTTCCCCCAGAAGTATTTTATTCCAGAGTAAAATGACAGATGCAATTAGATAATGTTGAGCAGATTACAGTTTGAGAATGTTATGCTGTGTTACATATTCACGAGTGAACAATAGCAAGAAAGAAAAAAAAAAGAAGAGATGGTTATCTTTTCTTAGTTCCTATTTTAAAAGCTGGACTAAGATATGTGTCTTTTCTAGATTGGCAAATATTATGGGTCTCTATGAATTCAGTTGTGGTATGTTTTTTTTTGTTGTTTTTTTTTTTATCTCTCATCAGCTGCATGAGGAATCTTTTCTGACAATTTAGCTTTAAAAATCATTCTGATATTACTGGAAAAAAAATGGAAATGACCAAGATCTGGATTCATTACAGTGTGACAGTTGGGCTCAGAATCATGAGCTTATTTTCCACTGAAACGAAGCAGCATTTGTAAACCTACACATTTTGTTGACCTGTGCCTCAACTCACCTACCAAACCATGAAGCCACAACCTTTGGTCTGTGGACCAGGTATTCATCAATGAATATATAACGTAGGTTAGGAAATATTATTCATCAAACTGAGGCGTTCTGGAGATTCCATCTCCCAGAATGTTGAAGCAACATGAGAGCTGATCTTTATGCCTGGTATATATCTCATCTTACTTGTGTGCTTGAAAGTTAGTTATCTAATGGATGCAACTTCACAGAGTGCTTTGTTTTGCCCACGTTAGACCACCTGGTAAGATGACATGTTGCATTTGGAGGAGAAAAACACCAGTTAATTTATCTCCATTGACTATAAAAAGAGCTAAGGATAACTTTTTCAGATCTGAATAGGCTTCACTTTGAGATACATAAGTGAGATGCGATAAGTCTGATTCTGTGGGAAGAGCACAGAGAAAGAACACAATTCCTTCCCTCCTCATTTTGTACCCACACAAGAAACAGGCACAATCAGACTCCTTGTTTTAATATTATTTTAACCAGAACTGTGGTTTTACTCTATTTTATCCTGACAGTAGCCTAAATGACCATAAAAAGATAAAGTTCCTTCCCCATCCTTTGTTAAGGAAAGCATGGATTCTTCTCAAGGTAAAGTTTTGCAGGCTCTTGCAGACTCCCAGAGTGATTAGGCAGAAAGAGGAATCCTTTACTTTCACCATTTCTAAGAAACCTATACATTTTCCTTCCCAAAGTATCCATAGTGCCACATTTTGACAGAACAGTCCTGGCAATCTGAGTGAGACTTTGCATTGATGGACACACTTGAGGGCAAACTCAAGGATCAGTTTCCCTTGGAAAAATTCAAACTGAATCAGCCACAACTCTTGATGGTATCCCAGCTGTATAACTCTGGTTACCCTCATCAAGGCAGGTGAGCATCTCTGCTCTAGGCTAGGCCTGGAAGTAGCACAGGGAGAGCAGTTATCCCCCTTTGTTCCTTCCCATGTGGCCACCATGGAGAGAGAACAGGAAAGAGCAGAAGACTGACCAAAGAGAGCAGTTGATCACATTCAGCAAGTGGATTCTGACTAGATTCCACTGGAAAAAATATCCTTCATGAATGCCTCTTTCCCAGGAAGCAACCAGCCATCTGGTGACATGGAGGATAGTAGACAAATGGTGATTCATTGTGAAGTGCTTTGACAGAAGTGGAATACAGGTAATTTCTACCAAAATATCATGATATCACATACTCGTTTGCACTATTCTACTTCAGCAAGGCCTCTGCCATGAACGACATTTTCATGGACTGACAGCCAGGCGCTGATAGCTGCCCACCTCCCAGCTCCACAGGTTCTGTCCACATATACATACTCCACCAGTGCTCCTTCTCTGTTCTCTTCTATCATTTGCCCTTGTAAGACGAGTATCCATAACCCTACCATGCCATTGCCCCTTTCGCCGCATTTTGCCAAGCTCCCTTTGCTTTTATTCCTGTCCTCAGGCAGCTTATCTCTGCCCATCAAGTTCCCTAGGCCTCTGAGTCCAACCTGCCTTGGACAGATGGCAGAAGTCACTCCTTCCTTATACTTCTCAGCATGGGCTACAGCCCAGGGCATCACAGAGCACTGGCCTGTTTGCAAGGGCTGAGGAAAAGGCTATATCCCAACAGTTCGTATTAGTTATGATATCTTGTTGCCTCTGTGACTGATAGTAATGGTAAATGTTTTGAACATTTCGTTATGGAGAAGTTCTCTGATTATATATTAGTCCCTGCAAGGCAGCAGAATCCAAGGTCTGCAGCCCTACCAGCAATGCACAACTACATGCAAAGCCATGGAACTCACTTGTCCAGGAGACAAATGGAAGGGGCTTCACTAATTAAATATGACAGTGCTCTACCCCTTCCTTGCACAACGCAAGCAAATTGCTTTACCCTAGCACTCAAAACCCAAGCTTCTGAGTCACTGGCCAAACATGAATACATTTCAACAATTTCCCTTCCTCCAGGTTCACTGTTTCATTCCCTGAATAACATGCATTATAAGGAGCCAGTTCCCCTCACTTGCTGCCATCCCATTTCATTTTGCCTGTAAATCCATGTTATTTTCATCAGCTGACCAGTCAGTCACACTGCCGCCTGATGTAATGCAACAGCCATTTCAACCTGTCACATTATCTGGAGTCATTGAATGTTGCTTTCAGATTAGTAAACAGATGTTATCAATACCTCATAACATGCAGAGAGTGTGCAATGCATCTCATTTAGAAGAAAGAAGGATTTAAATAGATTTTTCAGAAATTGTAAGGAATACTGTGAATACGCTCAATATTGAATTCACTTCAGTGTGGGAACTGAGTACTTTGAAATGTCTGAAGAAAAATTACCTGCTATAGATACAGTGGATTTTATTTCTTATTTAATAGAATTTGACTTTAAAATGACAACCAAAAAGAATTTCATCCTCATCCACAGATTTTAAATAAACACTTTATAAGCTCCATTCCACTTGGAATCTGTAAGGAATCCACTTTGTCTTCAAGGAGAAAATTCTAGCTGTTTTGATCTTTATGACAGATCTGTGACAAGTCTCCTCCTGCAAAATGCCTACTATATTACTTGCTTGTTTATTTTTATCCTCTAATTAATTTGATCAACGCCCACAAAATAAGTAATTTTTTTTCAGAATAACTCAGCCTTTATTCTGATCAGTTTTGATCCCTTTCAGCAGGTAATCCTTGAAAATGGCATAGAAGGTTTCATTTAATAACGAAAGACAGAAATTCTAAAAGGGAGAGACAGGAGGAACCTACTGGAAGACCGGAGTGCTAATAAAAGATGACTACAACGCAAAGTTACATTACTTAGAGATTATTATTGATATTGCAAGAACTACCATATGCTTTGCAAGCTGTGACAGTCACCCTTGTAGTCACATGGATGAAATGATCAACTGCTTTTTGCATTCAAAGTGATAGGAACTAACTTGATCCCAGTAAGACAAGCTACCGTGTAACAGTCAGCACACAGGCTTTGTGGGGCTTAATAACTGCTTTGCAGGGGGCAGGTGCCTGGTTTGGTGCAGTTTGGACCCTCATCTGAAGGTCTGCATGCAGTAAGTGTAATGTTTCTGTATTCATGTATTAAAGAGGAAGAAGCCAAGTGAGTTCAGGTGTTGTTGTTTCATTATTTCGTGCAGTCATGCTTCTGCATCATGTCACACACTCGACACCATTAATGCCGGTGCTGGACTGTCATGACCTCAGCACAGAAATGATGACCCTAGTCAGAGTGGCAGATAGGACTTAAGTAAATTGGGCAGGTTTTCCCAGTGACATTTAAGTTAGAGATTGAATGCTTGTACAAAAGTCTTGTATTCTTGTTTCTTGCTAAAATTTGAGTCCTGCATCCTTTGCAACCTGTATAATTTTAGGGACCGTGTGGCAGGACTGCTCCCAAGATGGGATATTTAATAGCATCACAGTGATCCTTCCTCTGCAATGGCACTTCAGGAGGCAACAGAGTGCATCAAGCCTCTGCACACCTGACTGCACCCTCACCAGACCTTGAAGCATGGATTGAAGGGTATGCTTCAGAAATCTCCTACTGACCTCATTTTGGATTCAGACCTGACAGGATTTTAATCCCCCTGCAATCACGATGACTGTGTACTCAGCAGAAGTAATACCCACTTATTACTGGTGGACCTTCAGCTTCACAGACCATAACAGCATCGATCCTGTCACTGTATGTGCAGAAAGTCTGTGCTGGAGAATCTCTGCATGGATGGTAAATCCTTATGCTTACCGTCACTCCTGGGGAAACATGAGACAAATACTATTTGCTGTAGGGTTCTAATATTTTTGGCTTCTGTCCAGCATCTTGGCCCTAAAAGGAAGAATTATTTTGGGATGGGCTCATGGAGAGGAGACAAAAAGTGGGGATGTGCAGAACTCTATAGTATGACCCCAAATTTATTGCATGTGTAGCATGTATGGAGTTGTTGGATTGGGTGCAGAGGAGGGCCACAAAGATGATCAGAGGGCTAGAGCACCTGCCCTATAAGGACAAGCTGAGGGAGCTGGGGCTTTTCAGCCTGGAGAAGAGAAGGCTCCAAGGAGACCTTATAGCAGCCTTCCAGTACCTGAAGGGACCTACAGGAAAGCTGGGGAGGGTCTTTACTATGAGGGTGGTGAAACACTAGAGCACCAGCAAGGTTGTGGATGCCCTCACCCTGAAAGCATTCAAAGCCAGGCTGGATGGGGCTCTGAGCAACCTGGTCTAGTGGGAGGTGTCCCTGCCTATAGCAGGGGGGTTGGAACTAGACAATCTTAAAGGTCCCTTCCAACCCAAACCATTCTATGATTCTATGAAACATGCTCTGCTGACAGCAGATGAAGTGTTGGGCTTCACTAGTCTGTCACACGCTGGACCTTGTGATAGGTAAATGTGGGGGAAGCTCAGATGGACTCCGCATTCTGTCTTCATCTCAAAGCATGGAGCCTTGGGTAACAGGATACTTTTCCACTAAATCTAATTTCACACTTGCAAGAGGAATGGTCCGGCCACCTTCTAAACAGCATATCGTATCTATTTCAGGAACATAAAGTGAGGAGACTGTTTAGCAGTACAACACATACAGGTGTGTCTCCTATTTACTCCCTTTTTTTTTTCTTTTTATTTACTCCTACATGATGTCATTGAAAATAACAAGAGATTTACAAAACATTTCACTTTTCACCTTTGCTTATTAATCATTAAGTAAAAGAGCTGGCACTTCATGTATGTAGACCTACTTATCAGCTGGAGCCTTAAATGGGATTACATCAATATTGTAGAAGTAGAGAAACACTTCTTTAATTCCCCTCACTTTAGTCAGAGAAGCAGCACTGATAGTTTTGTCCTGTCTCTGTTAGGTTTTCCTATACATTTCCTATGCACCAGCACTGCTTTGTAGCACAGGAAAGAAGTAGCATCTGAAGTATTTCCACTTAAGTTTTCTTCTTTTTATTAAATCACAAAAACTTTCACTGATTATAGAGGGTTTTTTTTAAGTGTTTTGTTTACTCTTAAATGTAATCTGAATCTGGGGGCAAAGGGGACCTGACCAAGTCCCTTTAGATCACCTACATTTTCAAAAAGGCAATGAGAGAACTGAGACAAAAAGTAGGCCAACTATTTTCTTAAGGTATAACTGTTCTTTTTTGTCAAGTTTGATCCAGTGTGGAAGTTTTCATTTTAATGTGACCTGCAAAGCAAAAATGGAAAGCAAGTTAAGCGCAAGCTTCTGCACCAAAGATCTCCAGGTGGTGGAGTGCAAGAAAATCCAGTGTGGAAACCACTAAAATATTTCAGTGCATGGGCTTCTGGAGAATATTCCCAGCATAAAACCTCCCAGGTCATTGCAGAGAGACCAGATTTCATAATATATTGACTCCAGATTGACTGTCTCAGTTGAAATGAGAATTTGTGGAGTCACTGATTGAATGTCCACAGTGTCACATGCTGGGATTTCTTCAGTGAACTATGCACAAAAGAAATTTTCATCAAGGAAAAGAAATTCAAGGTTCTTAAAAAATTATCTGTCCTGAATGACTTTTCTGTTTAGTCTAATATGTGGCCTGTAGAACCATGAGAGATCATTGGCTGTATGTTAAAGATCTGTAAGCGACAAGTTAGTAAAACAAGGACAGTCATTCAGTACCCAAAGTCTGCATCTTGACCAGGATACATATAAGTTCGTCTCAGTAGAAAAAGATAACAAAGGCTCTGGCCCGGTATTCCTGATGGCGCCAGCACCCAGCAGCAGCCAACAGCACTGAAGCTGGAGCAGAGCTTTTTATAAGTATCAGTGTAGAACAACTTCTTCAGTTCCTGGGGAAATTAAAAAAAAAAAAATCAAGCAGAATTGAATAGCAGATGCTTTAGGTAACAGAAGATAAATGTGTAGATATTGACAGGTATTGACTGTTCCAAAGAAGGTAAGGGAACTGGTAAAAGGCTGGAAAAAAAAAAGAACCCACTCGTGTATTTTTGAGGCAATGTTTTACAACATTTGGGGCAATACCAACAAAGTTAGGTAATGCAGATTTAGCTATTTGATTATTGAATGGGTAAATAAACTCTGCTATGTGTTCCAGGGTGCAAGAGAGGACCACAGTCATATGTAATGCAGAGCAGGGACTAAAACATCCTCGGGATAATTAAAGAAAGGGTTTATATGAAGAGCAGTCCCTCCCTTTCCCCACTGAAACTTGGCTCTCCCATCCTCCACCCCAAAATCAGCAACTGCAATGCTACCTCCACTGAGCATGCTAGTAGTATTCCCACTCTTGTGTTATTTGCTGACACTTACTGAAAACAGGGACCTTGACAAAATAGTCTGCATTGAGAGAAAAAACATTAGTGTCATTGTGATGCTAATAAAGGATGCTATAGTTAGGAGCTATGTGTATGCACCTCTTTTGATTTATCCATCATACCTTGGTATATTTCTCATTTACAGAAAGGAAAAATGGTCTTTCTTCTTTCAAATTATCTTGATAATGCCAAAAAAGAAGAATCAGACATATGTTCAAATGTTTCAGGCTATCTACAGTTAAAAGAAAGATGAATTTAAACTAAGAAAAAGTGCAGGCTTCTTTGTTTCTCTCTGTCCTTGAATCATTCTTTTAAAACACCATCTCATTATAGTCAAAGGTCCTAATTTCAAGAATGTCGGACTCCATCGGGGTTTCATCTTCTTTTTGCTATTCACTTCATGAGTGGTCTGGACCTTCTTTTTGATCAGTCAGGGACTTTTGGGAATGAACCATAAGATAAAGGTGGAAATACATTGCCTTCCTGCTACTGAGTTAGATTCAAAGCTGTCATAACATATAAGAGGCAATTCCCGGAACAAACTGCCTCACATATCCATAGGGAATACACATATGTGATTAACCCAACTGGCCACTGGGTGTGACCATTGCACCACACAAAAGCATCTGAGACTTTTTCAAAGACAGGTCTGGAAGTACTGGAGATTTAAAAAAAAAAAAAAATCAACAACAACAACAACAAAAAAACACAACCTTTTGAGGTATGAACTGACCACTGTAATGCCGAATAACTTTCTGTGCAGTTTTCATATGTTTTCTGCATGATGTGGAACTCCTCTCAAAAGCCAGACAAAGAGCATTTAAAATCTTAGTGTAAAAAGAAAAAATTGGTGAAAAATCACATTATTGCCATTACCAGAATCCCTCTTCCCTTCTCCAAAGGGAAAAAAAACTAACTCCCTTAAAGCTGTTGTGTTTAGTTCTCTGTTTGCTGAAGCCGCGTTAATAGAGTAAGCACATTCATGGGCAGAATGGCTTAATTTAGGCAGTATCCTAATACTAGCTCCTAGCTACCTATCTTGCAGTCTTATCTATTAAAAGAAGATAAAAAATAAAGTCTATAATGAATTATTTCAGGACACATTGATAAGTATTTTTCTTCTGTTCTGTTTTGTTGTTTGCCTTTTTTTTTTATTATGGTAAAAGTATTTTGTCCAGAGTTACTCAGCCAGATTTGCGCCATTATGTAGCTCATATCACCACACTTCTAAATGTTTCCCAATTTTGTGTTATTTTATAGCACTTAAAACACTAAGAAGTCCCCAAATTTATCTTTAAAATCACATTTACCCCCCTATATTCTCAGTTCAGTTACAGACGTACGCACCAATTTGCAAGATCTGTTTTCCTGACCGCTCAGGTTGCATAGCGAAACGTTTGCATATTCCCTTGAGTCAGGTTGAAGTTCAGTAGTATCAGACCCTGATCAAAGAGTCAGTGGTAGAATAATGCCACCTTGATCTCCAAAAAACCTGTCAGCCCTGAGATTGCTCAAACTTACATTGGTTACAACTACCTCAACAGGCAATAACTGATTAAAAAATCTCCAAGAGTGTACCTGTACTTCTTTCATCTCTGGGTTCATGCCCAGTGCCTTGGTCAGTGGGCATCAACCACTTGGATGTTCCAAAATATGAGTTTTCCTATGCAAGAGAGATCTGAAGGTGTACCTGTGGAAAACTTCATCGCATTCAAAGTGAGGTTCTGAATGCAGATCTGCCTTTCAGATTGAACAGAAGTGCAGGGCACATCACTACCTTCTAGAGATGTCTAAATATCTTTGCGTGTTGTTTGTAAAGGGAGAGATATCTAGCAAAGGAAGATAACCACAGTTTCAAGGGTTCTCTCCATACATTCATTTCTGATTATTTAAAGGTATACTATGGTAAAAAATAAAGCATGGTCAAAATATGTATCAAAATACATGAAAAACATAAAAATAATAATAATAAAATGCCTCTGTATCTAACAAGCTCATGCTGGAAACGTACCACATTTCTCAGACTTAGTGTATTTTTACACCAAATGGGAGATCTGGTATCTTCCCGAATTTGTGATGTGCTGCCAATCTTTTAACAAGGGGCATTTGGCAAACACCACTTTCCCTATACATTTGTGATAAACCTTACACTGCAGTTCTGTGAGTTAAGGGCTATGGAAACCATTCATTTGTTTCTCCATTTAAACAAAAATGTTTTCCCATAACCGCAGGCAAAGAAGGAGCAATTCCACTTGACAAATAAACTGAGTATTTGTTCTGGAAAGCCACGCTTCCTACCCAAAAGCAAAATTCACTGTCTATATGGCTAGCATAGTGCACGGTTCAACCCAGGTGCAATCTGAATGTAAAAAGAGAGAACATCTTCAGAAAATTCTTCATCCTCGGTGAAATATACTGCATTTGAAAGGGAGAGAAAGCATTCTCTTCTAAAGTGTCTTAATAATTTCCAGGGAAAACACTATTTATAAGACAGTAAGATTTAGCGGGATTCAGAAAGGAGAGCAAGCAACCGCAGAAGTAGAAAAAACACCTTCCCACTCTTCAGTTTGCCTGCAAAGGGTTCCTGGCAGCCCCACAGCTGTTTCCTCGAGCACCTCTTTACTGGAGAGCCTACATATGTACCCGTGTGCGTGTGCCAAATAAATTCCAGACTTTTTCTCATCATGGAAAACAAGCCACAGCATCTCCCTTTGTCAACTTGTAGCACTTCATACACAGGGCTGAGTCTCAGAGTGTGGAACAGCTGCTTTCTTTATCACTGTCAGCACTGCACCTACACAAAGGGCATCCCTGTGGGGGCAGGCAGCTGCCTAGCAGCAGGTACCCTGTCTACCCTGACCACAGCTTCACAACAGAGGGATGTAGCAAACAGGAAATACCCATTTGTCCCGTGTGTGGGACAATATACCCACCCTCATACATCTGACTGGCAGAAGAAACTAGAACCCAAAGAGTGCCTCCTTAGGCACATCCTGTTGTCAGGCGACTTTGTCCTCATTCCCCTTACCATGCCATAGCTAGGCTCTTTACAAATAGGGTGGAAAAGGCTCCTCTCCTCATACAGAGTCTAGTTTAGCAGTTTTCAAGGAAATTGTGTGCTTGATTCTTGTTAAATGAAGTTTGTACCTTCTGTATATGACTACTCATTAGGTAGCTTATAAGAAAACTTGTATGGTAAGCTGGATTTTAACTGAAAGTAAAAAAGTGCGTGTCTCACCCTCAGGAGGTGCTCAGAATCTTGATTTCCTTCACCTGTAAGTTTCAATCATTTCAGCTAACTCATAGGCTACCAGAGTCAAGAGCTTGGACAAAGGATGCAAAAAGTTGTGCTGTATATTTTCTCTACTTGGAGTTTCCACGGCGCAATAAATAACAGACATTTAGTAGAATTAATGTGTTAGTGATAAAGCAGTAGCCTAGATACACAAAGATACTATAGCTGCACCACGGAAAATCAGGATGTATACAAAAATATCCTCTACCAGACATCTATTTTTGTGAAATGTGCAGTATGACTGGTGCACAAGCCATTCTACTAGTGCACAAGCCATTTGACTACCTTTGGTAAACTTGCCCAATATATGCTCAGAGAAAAAGAAAGAAAAAGGAAAAAGAGAAAGAGAAAAAAATAAAACACCACAAACATCCTGGCCCTCCCTCTTTTTCATATCTGTCCCAGTTTGAATTGAGTCATCTTATTTTATTCTCTTCCAGCAGGATCTGATGATTTTGAATGTTTTCAAGGTGAGTGATGTCAGAGAGAACAATAATTCCAAAACAAATCTTACAAAAAAAACTGCACCTCCAAACATTTATTCCTAATAAAGATTGAATAGCTGCTAGGTAGAATCTATTTGTTACATGGCCTAACTCTTGGGAGATAAACTTTCATGTCACTAGTCTTGAATCCTTGGGAGACATCTTTCAAATACAGAAGTTTCATATTTCATGATGGAAATTTTGAAATATTCCCAGCTGCACTGCTCTGTCAGGCCCTTGGAGCAAGAATCTGTAACTCCAGGCAGGAGTAAGGGCTATGGAAAAATCCGCACTTCAGCTCTACTTCTTATTAGAATCTGTTTTTACCCATGAATTAACATTTCAATGCTTGAGAAGATATTGTCTCACTCATAAGAGCTTGGAGATGCTTAAGCAAGTGCTGATATGTTAGCTGTGTGGCTGGGTAAGAGCACAAACCATTACAGTTAATTTCTGTACAGAAAGTGAATGAGTTACCAAATGTGAGTCTAAATAGCACATAAAAATCTTTCAGCCCTTTGCTATTAGAAAGAAAAGGAGAGACAAACAATAGGTTAATGAATTCACAGATCTGAAGTCAAATTTTCTGCTAGTAGAACTCCCATACAATTCTGTAAAGTTCTGTCATTAGAGAATTTCACATTGATGGAAAAGTTTTGTTCAACAGACAGAATTTATTCCTATTTCAGTCATTTGCAAGCACATAACTGCAATCAGTTGGAGTGGGATCAAGTCCAAGTATAAGTGGAGGGAAACAAAATTCTGCTATTCTCTATAATCATGGTTGGATATTTCAGTTCCTAGTTTTCTTGATGTCATGGGAGGAGGGAAAGTGGGAGCTTGATGGAAAACGTTCATCAGTCAGAAGGGGAAAGAGAATGTCTTTCTGTGGTAGTGTCCCGGCTTCCAGCAAGCTGAATGTTACAGCATTTTAGAATTGTCTCCTGTGAAACACTGCAGAGCACATGGGGGAAAACAGCAAGCGAATTATATTTGCAGTTGAGTTCCCTTATTCTTTGTTGCCTTCATTTGTTTTGAAAGGAAGAAGCAGAGGATTCATCAATATCTGAGGACTGCTGACAGTCCTCATATTCCCGCTTGACAAAGCATTTAGACATTCAATAGCTCCAGTTTTGCAACTGCTGCTGTTGTCAGCTGGCTGATTAGCTGTTTGGTTCTCTTTTAATACACACTTCATCCCAAAAGTACCACTGCATGGTATAATTTCAAAGATTTGTGTTCCTTTAAAGCATTGTTGTAATTTTGTCTTTTCTGTTCATCTGTTATATTTTTGTAAATTTGCTTTGCCTATATTTCATGTCTCTGAGCCTCTTCTGTTACCTGTCTCAGATGGGATGACAAGAAATGAAGTACAGCTGAAAATACACCACTGATGTGTACAATGGTTTTACATTTTTGGTATTACTCTAATGTTTTATCTGCATTTTCAGCTATCAAATCACACTTAGCAGATGTTTTACTGGGCTGTCTACAGTGATTTCCAGCTCTTTTTTTGTGTGTGATGATTGTGAATTTAGCACTGTCTGGGAGCATTTGAGTGTGCACTATCTGGCATTTATCAACTCTGAAATTCAGCTGTTTCTCTCCTGATTATCTGCATATTTGTAAAGTTTAATACAAGCAGACATTAATGTTTGCAGCATCTCTCAATTTGATCACCTCACCATTGTTTCATGTCAATTGTTTCAATCATGTTTCTGAAAAATGAAAAAGACTTGGAATTTTTGTGTGCAATTGCTCTTTTTGTTCTTTTCTCCTTTAATCCTTTTTTTTAATTTCCTCTTTACCTTCCATTCACCTTCACTATTTTATGCCTAAAAATGGTTTCCCAAATGTTTCTTCCAAATAGCTCTTCTGGAGAAGACCCAAGGAAAAGAAGACTCAGGATCACAGAACTGGTAACACAGTCTCTCAGCTGTTTGTAAAGCATTTGAATTCTATGTATATAAAAGAACCTCTGCATTTTTCAACAATTTAAATATGCTTACCCTTTCAGCTTATAAGTCTGCAGTATTTGTGATTTTGCAGCAATGCTATGAGCTGAAAAGGCACTGAGTACTTTGAACCCAATCCAAAAAAATTAATCATATGCTTAAATTTACATAAAAGAATGTCCAGTTAGATTCCAATCCCTACTTATTTGCAATTGAAAAAATGATTGAAGACTTACAGCAAAATCTTCCCTCTTGTTTGGATTTAGAAGTGTGTTATTTAATTGTGATAAAAGAAGTTATATGGTACATTTATGACTTAATTTTGTAATCAATTACCTGTGAGAAACATTCACAGAAATAACATTTAATTTTGTTTTCTGTAATTATGCAAATTTGAGAGCTTAAAAATCACCTGCTCTTGAGCTATTGCAGTAACATTTGGTTATATAGACCTTTGCAGTAAGAGAATAAAATATAAGCATGAACATGCCTCAACTTAAGCTTAACTGAAAATTCCTCAAGTATTTGTGGAAAAAATATTGAAGCAAATGAATTTCTGTCCTTTTGAAAATAAGAATTCTCAATAAACATGCAGAATGAATACAGGCATCATGGCTGGGAACGTAACTTAAATCCCTGGTCTTCAGAGATGGAAAAACCTGCACTGGCCCTTTTGTATCACTGAACCTCATTACTACAAGATAGTTTTTCAAGCATCCCTGCTTCCAGTAAAACAAAGGATAATTGCATAATTTCAGCCATAACTGTGTCCTGATTTCTGCACCTGTAGACACAATAAATATACCAAACTGGATAAAGATGAATATTCTCCTCAACCATATAAAAAAATTACAACATATTCATTTTCAGGGCTTTTTTGATAGGATTAATTTAACAATAGGTTAGTGCAGACATCTTCTCAGGTGGAGACTGAGAGCTAAAACCTAAGACACATTTCCTTCTGCCTTTCCAATTATCTTCTGGTTTTCTTGTTACAAGCTATTCAAGGCATATTTGCTGATCCAATCACACACTCAGGTAAAAGCAACTGGCTACACAGAAGACTGGAAACATTCAGATATTTTCTCTGATGATACCTGAACAGTCCAAAAAGCACTAAGTACTCTAAGCACTTTGAGACAGTTTGGCATTGAAAAGTTGCTTTCTCCAGTCAAACACCTGCATATCCTGATTACAGTGCTGTTTTACTGACGCCCTAATATAAGTCTCTAACACTAGACAGCAATAAATTGACTAAATTCTTAAACAAGGAAGGTTTTTTGTTTGCTTGTTTTGAGGAAAACATGGGTATTTATAAAGGTAGAGCAGAAGAAGGGAGTAATGTGAATAAATTTTAAGATAACAAAATGAAGTTCAGATGCCATAAACTCCGAAGGAATTAGACTGTTTTAAAATTTACCAGCCTCTCATGGGCATCATGTTCCATAAAGCTCATTACTTCACCACACACTTTTAAATGCATTAGGAAAACTGTCACTTCTGTTTAAAATCCACGTGCCCACATGAAACTTCTGATCCTTCCCAACATGAATAACAGGCTAAAGATGTCACACGAATTGCTACATGCAGGAAAACAACATGGCTGAGTAAGGACCTACTGGTCAAACTGAAGTGTAAGAAGGAAATGTGAAGACAGTGGAAGCAGGGACATTTGGCCTGGGAAGAACACAGGAATACCACGTGAATGTATAGGGATGGGATCAGGAAAGCAAATGCACAGGTGGAACTGAACTTGACAAGGGATGCAAAGAATAATAAGGGATTATATTAGCCAGAAAAGCAGAGTAATGAGAGTTGTACACCTTCTGATAAACAAGATGGGAGAACTAAGTTTGCAGATGACACCAAACCAAGTGGTGCAGTTGACATTATAAGTGGAATGGATGCCCTCCAAAGGGACTTGGACACTCTTGAAAAGTGGGCCCACATGAACCTCATGAAGTTCTACAAGGCCAAGTGCAAGGTGCATGGCAATACCAAACAGTGCAGATTGCTGGATGAATGGATGGAGAGCAGCCCTGTTGAGAAGGACTTATGTGCACTGATGGATTAAAAATTGGATTTTAGCTGGTCGTGCATGCTTGCAGCCCAGAAAGCCAACTGTATCCTGGGTTGCATCAAGAGAAAATTGGCCAGGAGGGCAAGCAAGGTGATTCTCCCAGTCTACTCTGCTCTTGTGAGACCTCACCAGGAGTAGTGGCAAACTCAACACAAGAAAGACATGGACATGTTAAAGCGAGTCCAGAGAATGACCACAAACATGATCAGAGCTTGGAGCACTTCCCTGCAAAGAAAGGCTGAGGGAGATTAGATTGTATCCTGGAGAAGAGAAGGAAGCCTTTCAATCCTTAAAGGGAGCCTATGAAAAATACGGAGAGAGACTTTTACAAGGACACACAATACTAGAGCAAGGGGTAATGGTTTTAAATTGAAAGAGGGTAGAATAAGATTAAAGGAAGAAATTCTTTATTCAGAGGGTGGTGAGGCACTGGCACAGGCTGCCCAGAGAAGCTGTGAATGCCCAATCCCTGGAAGTGTTCAAGATCAGGTTGAATGGAGCTTTGGGCCACCTGATCTAATAGATGGCAAACCTCCCCATAGCAGCGGGTTTGGACTAGGTGATCTTTAAAGGTTCCTTTCAATCCAGACTATTCCATGATTCCATGATTCTACAAATGTCTTCAGTGAAGGACAAGTACAGAAGATATTGTAATGTTTAATAATAAACTTTTTCTAAGGTAATTATTCTGATAGTACTGAGTTCTGGAGTCTTGCTTTGTCAAAGGTGGCTGGAAAGGACTCACACAGAAAAGAACTGTGTAAAAAAACAAAGTGATGTCCTCAATGTTTGTTTGAGGTGTTCTGGTTTTGTTTTTGCTTTTGTTTTCACTTTTTTCCCTGTGAAAAGAAAGTTTGGTTTAGTCTTTTTATTGTAGCCAATACAATGACATATCACAAAAATATAAGACTTGAGGGATATAATAGCTGAAAACAATGTTCACTGTAGTGAACTTGTTGAATTCCATGCAATGATTTGTATTTATACTATCACTAATTTTGGAGAAATTTAGGGACTTAGTTACCCCCAGTAGGACAGATATTTATTCCCAGACTCTGAACAACTTATGCTTTATCTCAAGGTGTACACATCAGACCACAAGGCACTCAATTCATTTACAGCCCCCTGCGTTTCTTGTTCAGATGCTATTGTATTTTACTCCAAATGAAAATAGGGCTCAATTTGCAATAATAATAATGATCATTCATGCAACATTTTTCAAGTAAGGATGGCAGATCACAGGATAAACTCAGAACTATTTATATAGAGATTGCTTTGCGAGTATGTAAGCCCACCAAAATGAAAGGTGATAGCCTTCAAACAACAGCTGGACAAATATTATTCAACTTATACATTACCTTAATTAATTTTTACCTTTTTTCTCAACTCATTTATTAGAGTAATTTTTTGTAGTAGTAGTAATCAACCAGCTGTATAGCTCTGCAAATACTGTTCATGGAATAAATCACTTGATGGTTAATGACAATTTTCAAAGAAACATTTACTTGGCAAATATTTTTTCTGATAATCGAGGAGCTCTGCTTTAAAAATCATGCAATAACATTGTGCAGCCATTCTAGACAGGCATAAAAAATACCTTTAAGTAAAATTATAGGAAGAATTTTACACAGCAGGAAGTAATTAACCAAATGGAAATATGGCCATAATAGTGAGATTAACACTTCTAACTTGTGAAAAGTTGTCCATGTTCCTTAATTGTTAGATATGCTCTAAGATCTTGCCTCATATATCATCAAAAGAATCTTTAACCGGGTATTTCTGTACTTCTAAGGAAATTCACTCTTTTGAAAAGGCTTGGCTTACACAAGACTTTAGCTGAACAAATCCCATTAATAGCCGTGAGAGTCACTTGGATAAATCCCCCATGCCCCAGAACGGAAACAACAGTATATAAGTGATGTGCAAGTCTATATTCCTCTGAAAAAGTAAAGATGTGAAAAAAAAGAAAAACAGCTTCTTCGGTCACAAATGCAGGATCACCTTAAAGTATCACACACACTCCTGGAGAGAAGGGAAGGAAGGGGACAAAAAAAAAGGGTAAGAAGGGAAAGGAGAGGAAGGTAGGGGAGAGTGAGAAGATAGAAGGAAATGGGAGAAAAGAAGGAAGATGGATATGCATGAAAAGTAAAATTATAACAAAACAACTGTTATCACCGACAGATTTTTTTTGGTACCAAAAAATACCTGCATTTTGTGTCCCAAAGGTATTCTCGGGGTTGCCTGGTCTCATCTGTTTCTTTTGAAGTTCTTTCTGGAGTTGGCTCTTATCTAAGGAGTTCATGCATCCCTATTGAAATGCTTGAAAATGGAGCAAGGTGTGAAGAGGAACAGAAGATTAAGCAAGGCTGCAGAAAAATACCCATTTATTCATCTTTCAAAGGCAGTAGAAAGGGAGTCAAGCACATCTTTATTCTTCTGTGAGAGGATGCTATTGTTCATCTTGTTCTAATTATGAAATTTGAACTTAAAAGGAAGAAAAAGAACACCCTTCTGACAATGCACAGTACATATTTTCTGGAAATAATTCTTACAGAGATATATGTCAACCCTATGTATCCAAGAATGACCCAACAGTCACATAGCAACATACAGAAGCATTTGATACAATCTACAAAGCTGCAATTCTTGATCTATTTGTGTTCCAGACAGATTAGAAAACTGCATGGCAGAAGAAGAAAACACAACTAATCTTTCGTGACTGCTAGACACTGCTGCAGAAATGTAATTGCAGAACCAGAAACTCCATGAAAAGAATGCCATGCCATTTACCACAATTCAAAATGAATCCAATTATTCCTTAATCACACTGAAGGGCATGTTCTTCAAGCACAAATAAAAAGAAAATTGTAGGAATTGGGTCTCCAGTAAAAATCCATGCAATTTGTAGAGTAAATCTCTTCTAAAAAAAAAAAATATATATATATATATATATATGTATATACGTCGAGAAAATACTGAAATACTTTCCACTCCCACAGGTCATAGGTCTACTAGCATTGCCACCTCCTCCCTTCCTCTCCATCCAACAACAGTAACAGAAAGAAAAGCACAAAAAAAGTTGCTAGGAAAGGTAATTATTTGTATTAGCTTGAAGAGTGAAAGATAGGGAAAGATCATCTCGATGTAAGTTTGAGTTCATTGCTTTCCAAAGGACTCTTAGATTCATACATAAGTGGCACTTTCATCTCTAGGTAAAGTGCTTCAAACAAGGTACAAAGAGGCTGAGGACATTAGCTCATAGTACTTCTCTCTTCTGTCTAGTAATCAAGCATGACATTGACAGTTCGGAAAATATTTCTTGTACGTGTTTGGAAGAAACAACACCCATAGTTCTTAATAAGACATGAAATTAAGTTTTCATTAGCAATTGCACACCCAACAACAACTTAGGACAATGTGCTGGAGTATTTCTAAAGTTTCCACAGACTTTAGAGAGGCAGGGATTTTTTCTTCCTCTTTCTTCTTTCCTAAAACAGACTGAACTAAGGATTATAACACCAGCTGGGCTACATCTCGAGGATATAGATATCATTTGCAACTGAATGAAAATGAGTTTCTTGTTTCTGTTGCCCGATTCCCATCAGATTCTTAGTCACATACCCTTATGAAGACTTGGCTTGTTTCAGCACTGGGCTGAAACACTATTTACTCCTTTACTCTCAGCCACTATGTCTCATACACAAAGTGTGAGTCACACACAGCTGAATCCTATCTCACAGTGAGGCTGTGCACCTTGTACTCGACAGCATTGCACCTTCTTTTCCACAATGATCCAGTGTACACCCACAGGGAACGATACAACTCTTTCTCTTGATTTCATGCTGTCAAAACAGCCATGGAGGACAAATCTTCTCTCTTCATCTGAAGATTGGTAACATGCATTACCTTCCATTGTCTGTGCTTCCATGAGAGAAACAGTACATAGTGAACATCTCTGTTCTCTTCTAATTCTGTTTGCATCTGAACATCCTCCTTCAAAACATTTGAATTGCAAGGAATGAGCTTGTTCTATTTGCCTTAATTTAAAGTCAGTTCATCCTCTGTTGGATACAAGTGTTCTACATACTCTTCTTCCATAATCACCATCTTCAATCCTAATGAATCTGGACTTTGCCAGTCAACTGCTAGGAGAACACATTTGTGTTCCACAGAATAAGCTGATTCAAGATTACTTGGTTTTCAGATTTGAGGGATTCTATTATAAAAGCTTTAGACAAAAGGTGCCTGGTAGTGTTGGAGTCACTCTGCAGTAGGAACAGTTTATATTTTTTTGTTAAAATAAACAATAGCACTGTAAATCTAAAACTGAAGCTCTAAATTCATTTAGTAGAATCCAATTGTGCAAGATTTTATCTACCAGTAGGTAGACAATAATGCAACATAACTGACTTTTTTCTGCGATATGTGGGTGAAAAATCTTGTGTTTTTATTACTGCATAACTATTCTGACCTGTATTTGTCTGTGCAGGAGTGTAGCCCTCTTCACAGTTGCTAGTTTTCAAAGAGACTTTCCCCTGCACAGGACATGTTGTGGTTTCTGGGCCTGTTTAGAAAGGCCTTTCTAAGGTCTGTTACAGATATCAGCTAAGACAGATCTAGCAACAGTAAAACCCACCTTGGCCAATTTACTGAGTATTTGGTCCATCTCAGGTCACTATTGTGACAATTCTTACAGAAAGTACTTGATCAATACTGTCCTATTAAAACAATCACAGGCTGCTGATATTTGGATGTGCTTGTATTTGAAAAAAACAGCTCTTTGTATTCTTACAGGTAAGATCCACCCCAGTGGAGAGAGATGAGAAATCACTGCAGTCCTTTCTGAAGTACAAGTTCCATTTTACTCTAGAGTAGAAGTTTTGATAAGAAGATCATTTTCTGATACTGCTCCTCTGTAATAAGCATTACTGGATTTTCAGTTACTTCCCTGCCCAGGCAGCATAGCTGACCTAATACCAAAATCTCCTGTCTTAAAATGGAGCTTTCCTATTTACTTTCTGGATCACCCTTTCTTTAAGATGCTCATATGGGTTAATAAAAAACAACTTAATGAGTTCTGTGATGCTGCTGTAAACCCCTGTCTTCTGTAGGAATCATACCAAGTATAATTATAAGTAATTATTATCCCACACACAGACTGAATTCAGAATGAACTCCTTCAACACAAAATTTGATTGGAAACAATTTAAAAACATGAGGTATATTTAATTATCTATATTATGATAGTGCCTAGGGGCCTTAACTGAGATAGAGATCTTGTTGTGATATACTTTGTAGAAATGCATAGTAAGAGAGTTGCCTCAGTTTGCAGCCTACCTGAGCAAAGTGGCAGCAAATGTGAAGGGAAACAGATAAGTGACTTGACACTTTTCAGTACCTCTGTGATCTGAGGTCCCTTGATTTCTCTTTCAGCTGCTCCTTTTGGCCTTCATTGCCTTTCTACTGCAAGAAGGGACAGACTGTCAGGATGGATGGGTCCCCAAACCTCTATATATGACTATGTCAGTGATGTATATGTCGCATGAATAATGTGTATACACTTACAGTTCTGAAATGTCTGTTTACAATCCTAGAAGTATTTGCTCAGGCTCTAGATGAATTCAGCATTTCTTTTAAATGTGGGACTCTAGCCAAATATCTTAAAAGGTAGAGGCTAATCAGGTTGAAATTAAACTGAAAAAAACATTATCAAAATCATACACAAATACAGAACTTGATATGAACATGGAAAATGAAAAATTTCCAAATTTCACCACACATTTCCTACCCAAGAGAAAATTTCTAGCCAGCTAAGCCTTTCTGTTCTCAAACACATTATAAATCTTGAATTCTAACAGCAAGCATGTCCCCAAATGATATAAATAAAGCAATACAACATATACTGGCCCACACATCAGCTGGACCAGATGGCATCTCTATACATTTTTAAACAATACAACATAATATTGTATTAACACATGCTTGCATAAGTGTGTGTAGAGATACAAGACAATAACAGTACTTGACACTAATCCTGAGAAAATCAGCATGGAAAATAGCTTGCCTAGTAGAGGCTAGCAAAAGCCCTCAACAGTGATAGCAAAATACTGCCATATATTTGTGATAAAAGAATTCTACCTCCTTGCCTGACATTTTTCTCATTGACTTGCTAAGTATTGCTTACCAGTGCACCACCAACATCAATATTAAGCAGTTGTTAAATATTCTACATTATTTATAGTCAGAAAATATGAATAGCTTCTCAGTCTTGAATTCACTAAGCTCTGTAGAGTCTCCTCAAAGTATTTACATTCCCCTTCAGAAGTGTTAAGACTTCAGTTTGGAGGTTGAACACAACTCTTCTACCAATATTTCAAAACTGCCGCCTCTAACCCTTTACCTCCCCACCTCTGATTTGCCAGAGATACATGTCCACCAATTCTCTCTGCCATGATGTTGCCTTTGGAGCTACCTGCACAGACCCCTCTCCTGTGGCCACTCTCTTGTGGTTCTTATCTTGGGTAATATTTTCAGTCACTTCCTTTCTTTTCTGCAGGACAAACTAACAGGTGTCTGCCTTGCATCAAGGGCATGCAGGTGTCCCTTGAGCACACAATATTTTGGATCAAATTAAGGAAGCAAACCAAGGGAGGGAAATAGGAGAGTACACCATTTCCTTGCCCTTCTAAAGCCACTAGAAAAGAATCAGTTTTTATTCCACTATAACAGCCCAGTCAAACCTATACAAAGCATTTTTTTCCTAAGGTATGTCAATATCTAGATAAACTCATAAATCTCTGTCTTGTCTAATGAAGATTTCTGGTATGTCAAACAGCTGCTGGCTCAAAATATCTTACAAGAAAATCAAATCCAATAAATTTCAAATAGAAAAGAATATATAAGAACTCCTCAACAAACTGTCTTGACCTCCTTCTGAGAGTTGGCCCTCTCTTGCCTTTGTTATCCACTACTCTACCCTGACACTGAAGCACGGGACTTGTAAAACTTGTTTAGTGGCCATAATTCAGTTGAATAACCAAATTATTGAATAAAAATTTTCGAGACAGTACATAAAAAGAACAGAAATATGTTAAAAACTGGAAATGTCAAAAGCTTATCTGTTTTCCAGATTTAAGGTGTCTTATTGTGCCATTTGACTTTCCTTCATGACACGTTTCAGGAGAAGGGAAATACCACTCATACCCACACGAATAAAAAGCTGAGAATATAAACAAAAATTCATTTTTCAGGAACTCCAAAATCTTTAGTTCTTAGTTCAAGATTTTGTTTGTTTATTTGCTTGCTTAAATTATGAGAAAATCAGAGTAAAAGGTGATGGGTTTGGGGTTATTTCTTTTTTTTCCCCAAATCCCCCTTTTGAAAAGGAATTCTCTTTGCCAACCAGTCTTGCCTGCCAACTAGGTGTGTCATCAATTCAATGGCAAATTTGTGACAGACCATCTTGTTGAAATTTTGGCAGCAGACTGCTACATGTGAGCATTCACAGAACACCAGCGTTTTCTAGGCTCACTGCCAAATGAATGCTTGAGAGAATGTATGTATATACAGTATTCCTGCAGCCTTCAAAGGATTAACCTGAATTGTTTTGAGTTTGAGACATCATTAGGTTATATTAAATTACAAAATATGTAAAAATAAGAGCCTGCACTTGCTTGAATGAGCAACTCTGCCATTTTTACCTTTGTGACTTTATCTATGGTGACATTTGCTTTTTCGTGCTTCTATTTAACAATTCTTCCAGAAGCTGCTTTTCTCTTTTCTCACACTTGATTTTCAGCTCCATTGTTTTGCATTTTGTTTGTCTGCATAAAAGGTGGGTACAGCATTTGCAGACTTTGTGAATGAAATTATTTTTTTCCCAAATGTTATTTATTTTGGGTTTTCCCAAGATTGTTTTAAGGCATTTTCATCTTGCTTCTTTTTTAACCTAATCCGTTCACTCCCTCCTTTGGATGTGATCTCAAGCCTTTTCCTCTTCTCCCTTCCATTTTTATCCTCTCCCTTTATTGTCTTCATTTCCCCATTTATACTGCAATCACCTTTCTTTAACACCAGCTTCTTGGAGCAACATATTGCTTTTAATTCCAGAAAGCTGAAATAAAACTAGAAATAAAGTGTTTTGAATATTTAATTTTTCTTGAGTAGGAGCTGAACCTACATAACTATTTTGAAATGTTATTGAGCTCAAAACAGTGCCAAACTAGAATGGTTTCTCTTGCCACTGAATCTAAATTGAAACCAAAAGATGCACTGGTTTAATTGCCTGCCCACAATGCTTGCCTGCCTTCACTCCCTACTCTCACATACCACCACTGCTAATTTTCGCTATTCTGTCATCCCTCATCTCACATCTGTTGCTGTTCTCTCCCCTCACCCTTAGCCACTGTTTTCTCCAGAGTTTATCTCTATCTTACCTTCCACATCTCTACAATTCAGTCCCTTTCAGACCATGGCTTTCACATAGACAGGAATGTCTGTGTATAATTTGTTATTCCCACCAACAGCCTCTCCTACTTCAATTCTCACTGAGACCCTCTCTTCTTCCATTTCTAGCTGTTTATCTTCTTCCACTCTTCCTCCTTTGAACAGGTCTGCTGATGAGTTAATGTTATGCCTCTCCCTGCATGTTTCTATTTGCTACTTCAGTTTTCATTCTTCTCCCAAAATTTCCCAGGCTCTTGCTCTCTATCATTTGTGGGTCTCTTTCCACATCATCCACCTGTATCTGAGAAATGCACACTGTTATCCACTTTTTCTAGGACTTCAAATTCTTTTCCAGCCAGTAGGGAGAACTGCCAGTTGTGACAGTGTCTCTGAGCTCTTCCTTTTACCTGGACAGGACATTAACTCTGACTGGGTTGTATAGCTACGAGGCAATCATCTTCCCTGCTTTCCATTCTCGTTAAAACAACAGAGAAGCTTCATGATCTGAATCAGTTATGCAGAAGAAACACTGGGCTTCTCACGTGGTATCTGCTGTCCGTCCACATAGCAGACCCCTATGACCTCTGTTTTGACACCTGTAGGTCATACAGCATCTCACTTTGCCTTGCTTTCCTTTTCTATGCTTTCCCTTCCCCTCCCTTTTCTTGCAGTATTCTCAAAGAGCCCTCATGCACAGCCTTTTCTTCACTTCTACTGATGCAGACTGCTGCTTTTTTTAAGGTCATTTCTTTCGCCTTTTAGAGGAAGGTCCTTCATGGATTATCCTCCACTCTCTTACTCCGCACAAAGACTAAGTCTCTCACAAGACTCCTACACATAACAGTCTCCCCTTGGCCATTTGCATGGTTCTCAGACTGAATTTTTAAACTCATTCATTTCTTGCTTTCCACTATCCCAGATGCTCAGGAGCCACTCTCTATAAATAACTACAAAACAGTTTGCTACCTTCCTTTAAAATTCTCTTGAAAGCCCTCCTTTTCTGTGATGCCTACAAAAGATTTGACAACATTTAGACTTCTGGTATGCTGAGGTCACTGCCTATGATGCTGACTAATATTTTCTGTGTTTCCTGGTGTTCTTCCATCTGTCTGTCCCCATCTGTTGTTTCTTTGCTTATCCTTGTAAGCTTCTCAGAGGAGGAACTGCCTTGCTGCTCCCTGCTTCTGCAGCTTCTGCAGGCCAGGGTCCCCAGCCAAGGCTTGTGCCCGTAGGTGCTTTGCTCCCACCACAAAAACCCAGCCTGTGCCTTGCTGAAAATCTTCCTACCTGCTGTATTGAGAGGGTTTTGGTCAGCCTGCTGTCAGGCTGACTGCTGGCTTAGGCAATCTATTACCTCTGTGCCTTATGTTCAAGCACTGCTTATAGTCACCGGTGGAAGTTATTTCAATGACCTCACTTAGTCAATATCACAAAACACTGAACAATTTGGCAGAATAAGATTCCCTCTGTAGGATAGCTTCCCCACAGCATGCATCTGTCTCAAGGCCAGCTTTGCTAGTCCATCCATTTAATTCACTCAGAAAATTACAGTGAGAAGGTAGGACATAAAGTGACCCATTTGCCCGCTGCACTAATCTAAGCCTTTTTATTTGCTGCAGTATAAGTAGGGACCAGTGAAGAAAGATGATTTAGCATAAAAACCTGCCCAGCATGCCAATATGAATACTATGAATAGATCAGTGTTAGACACACAGGACAGGTCATGATAGTGTAATGGCTCTCAGACAGAAGGTTGCTAACGCCTCAGCTGAACTAAATGAATTCTCCCCAGGTCTCTCTCTGAACAGTTAAAGATACAAAGTGGAATTCTAGCAGTAAATACTGGAGTGGGTTGTGCTGTAGGATGATGGCTGGGATGCAAGTGAGAAGAACACTAGGATTGCACATGGAAGGCTAGAACAGAATGGGGACAGAAGCACACAGCTGGTGTCTTTTCTTCACGGGATGGCAAAGGCTGATAGTGTTTTGACATCCTAAATTGAATTACCAGAAATCCAAACATGAGCATATTGTATTAGACTCCTAGCTTCTGTTGTCTTCAATGAAGGGGAAAAAGTGATTTAATTTTTTTAGACAATTGGATTCTAGAAATCCCGGATACCCAAATATGTGATGCAGAGGATCATTAAGCTGGATGAAATCATGTCCTAGGTTATAAGAAAACTGTGTAAATACTAGTTAATAAACAAGCATTTGTTGTGGTGAAGGGCCTGTAGTCTCACCTCTGTTTAGCAGCGCTCAATAGCTTTCACACGTGCACTCCCTGTCACACAGTACAATGGCAACAGTACAGCTCTCCATCCTGTTCTGACTGAGGCTGCATGCATCCTGGGACACCTAACACAATATTTTTTATTACCATCTCATATGGTAGACTGTTTAATTTGCAGCTCAGTACATGTAATCTCTTTAACATTATGATGCTGAGCATTATTCCATTCTTACTCAAATACTCCTTATCAGTTCATTCATTTGGGGTTCACACAGGTGAAAAATTACAAGACAGAGAAAACAGAATGACTAATTGAACTCCTTTCCCTCAGTTTCTTGCTGCATGACACCAAATTCCAAATAACAAGATTGTAAGGACCCTTGAGAGAACAAGTCCTCTTACTCAGTTCAGCTTGTATCAAACTTTCTTCTCAAAACCTCCCCATTACAGAGAGGATAACAGAAAAATAGTTTCATCTTCTTGTTAACAAGGTTAGGGCTTTCTCCATTTTTACAGAGGGTAGAGTATAATATCAGACCATAGAAATAGACCTATCACAGTAGATTCTGTAAGTAATTGTGCTTTCCAAGTGCTTCCTTTCCATTAGAAGGAAATACATTCTTTGATTTCATGATGATTTTTTTCCTGCATTAACTAATGCATTTTCTCAGGTATATACTAACACTTCCCTGAACATGTTTAGACAGGTTTTCAGTCCTACATTCATGTTACTTTAAGCTAGCATACAAAAGTTTACCAAATTTAGAACCATTTAAAAATGTAATTAATGTTGCTTGTGCTTACCTCTAAACAGAGAATACAAATTTTGAATAAGCCATAGATGTGGTAGAACCCTTACTCCTCAGTTAACGAGTACATAGTTCATAAACACTTAAAAGCTATAGTTCAAGACTTTCCATGTAATGAGAGGCTTTAAAACATTTTCATTCTTAAGCTTCTCACTACATAATTTTTACAAGAGTTCCTAGCCCATCTATCAAGCCTCTTCTAAAGGTTTCAGGTTAGATGTCCCAAAATGAGGATATCAAAAACTGTGATCATTACTATGCTTTTAGGACTTTATTATATCTTCAAATTAAATTAATATATCTTTATGTTCTGTTATTTAGTCTTCACCCAAAGCTTCCTCTACAAGGCAACAATTCCATCCACTTAGGAACTGTGTTCCAATGTTTCTAAGTCTTGCAGGAAGGAACCATTCAGGAGTTAAGAGCAGGTGCAAACAAATAAAAGAGTGAAAAAACAAAACGCCCAGCTGAACTCTGGGTATTTTCACACAGTTGTCAAAAATAAGACCACGTACTGAAAGGAAAGTTAGTTCAATGCTACCCTAGGAGCTGCAGGACACAGGCAAGTTGATTTGATGTATTGCAGAAGCACGGTCATAATCAGGACACAAAATAGAATTCCTGATCTTTACATAGTTGTTTTTTGGTTTTTCAAGTCTCTTTATCGTACTTACTTTACATTATTTTGTAATGTAAATATTTTTTTGACATTATCAAGGCTGTTTACTAGCATTTAGGGTTTCTGAGGAAAGGGCCTCCACATTATGGAGGGCAACTTCTCCAAACTCACCCTGAGACCTGCTGTGGACAGAAGGACCTCCAGGGTCCTCAAGGCCCCAGAACCAGCAGTTTCCTTCCTAGCTTCTCAATTTTCTGTTCCTATGCATCTTCTGGCTCTTTCAGGTGGTCAGCAGAACATGAGCTCTTCACACCAATGAAATGGCAACAATAGTTTGAGTCTTGAATACATCTTCATATGCCATAGCCCTTTCAGTAAATGTGTAGTGAACTAAACTGAATCCAGTTAGGTACAATTTTATTTTCTTTTGTATCCTTTCAGAGGAATAGAGGGATGGGGAGGAGGTGGACTTTTTGTTTTCTTCTTTTTTGTCCATTAAATCCATGAGTACTCTTTTGAAAGATGTTCCATTTTGAAGAAACAAGTGAATAATCAACAGCAAAAGTGGTGTGAGGTATGCGCTTCCATAACTCAGAGAAAACCTGCGTAAACACATGCCTCAGCTCTTCTTCCAGGTTTGCCAAGCTGGTTGGTGATCTAAGCATCTGTTCTTCTAGTACCTTCTGTCACTAAGCAAAGGGAGATTCGAGTGTTCTTACACTTAGCTGGAAGAGAAAGCAAGAAGCACACTGTTCAAACACTGACCAGAAAGCAAACATGTGCTCCCTGGAAGCCCTCCAGCCTCCACTTTCTTCAGAGCTGTTCCAAGAAGAGCAATGTCAGTCGTTCCTCTCAGATCCAGAGTCCAATTTAGAATCATAGAATCATAGAATCATAGAATTAGCATGGTTGGAAAAGACCTACAAGATCACCTAGTCCAACCATTCACCTACCACCAATAACCCCACTAAACCATGTCTCCCAACGCTATATCTAAACGTTTCTTGAACATCTCCAGGGACGGTGACTCAACCACCTCCCTGGGCAGCCTGTTCCAGCGTCTGACCACTCTTTCAGAAAAGTAGTATTTCCTAATGTCCAGCCTACATCTCCCCTGGCGCAACTTGAAGCCATTCCCCCTCGTCCTGTCACTAGTTACAAGAGAGAAGAGGCTGACCCCCAGCTCACTACAACCTCCCTTCAGGTAGTTACAGAGAGCGATAAGGTCTCCCCTGAGCCTCCTCTTCTCCAGACTGAACAATCCCAGCTCCCTCAGCCGCTCCTCATAAGGCCTGTGCTCCAGACCCCTCACCAGCTTTGTCGCCCTCCTCTGAACACACTCCAGGGCCTCAATGTCTTTTTTGCAGTGAGGGGCCCAAAACTGGACACAGTACTCGAGGTGGAGCCTCACTAGGGCTGAGTACAGAGGGAGAATGACTTCCCTACTCCTACTGGCAACACTATTTCTGATACAAGCCAGGATGCCATTGGCCTTCTTGGCCACCTGGGCACACTGCTGGCTCATGCTCAGCCGAGCGTCGACCAATACCCCTAGGTCCGTTTCCTCCATACAACTTTCCAGCCACTCTGCCCCAAGCCTGTAGCACTGCCTGGGGTTGTTGCGGCCGAAGTGCAGGACCCGGCACTTGGTCTTGTTGAACCTCATCCCGTTGGCTTCAGCCCAGAGATCCAGCCTGTCCAGATCTCTCTGTAGGGCCTCTCTACCCCCAGGCAGATTGACACTTCCTGCCAGCTTGGTGTCATCTGCAAACTTACTGAGGGTACTCTCAATGCCCTCATCCAGGTCATCAATAAAGACATTGAAGAGGACAGGCCCCAGCACCAACCCCTGGGGAACACCACTCGTGACCGGTCGCCAGCTGGATTTAACTCCATTAACCGCCACTCTCTGGGCCCAGCCCTCTAGCCAGCTCCTTACCCAGCAAAGGGTGTACCTGTCCAAGCCACAGGCTGCCAGTTTCTCCAGGAGAATACTGTGGGAAACAGTGTCAAAGGCTTTGCTGAAGTCTAGGTAGACCACATCAACAGCCTTTCCCTCATCCACCAGACGGGTCACTCGATCATAGAAGGAGATCAGGTTGGTCAAGCAGGACCTGCCCTTCACAAACTCATGCTGGCTGGGCCTGATCCCCCGGTTGTCCTGCAAATGCCACGTGATCTCCCTCAGGACAATCTGCTCCATAACCTTCCCCGGCACCGAGGTCAGGCTGACAGGCCTGTAGTTGCCCGGATCCTCCTTACGACCCCTCTTGTAGATGGGAGTCACGCTGGCAAGTTTCCAGTCTTCTGGGACCTCTCCAGTTGACCAGGAACGCCGATAGATGATGGAAAGCGGCTTGGCTATCTCTTCTGCCAGCTCCCTCAGTATTCTCGGGTGGATCTCGTCCGGCCCCATGGACTTGTGGCAGTCCAGGTGGAGTAGTAGGCCTCTGACCGTTTCCTCCTGAATCATGGGGGGTTTGTTTCGCTCCCCATCCGAGACTTCGAGGTCAGAGAGTAGAGTGCTCTGAGGACAACTGGTCTGGCTTTTAAAGACAGGCTTTTTAAAAAGGCATTGAGAACATCAGCCTTTTCATTGTCCTCAGTGGCCACATTCCCAGCCACGTCCAGTAAAGAATGGAGATTCTCCTTGGTCCTCCTCTTACTGTTAATATATTTGTAAAAGAGTTTCTTGTTCTCTTTAATCCCAGCAGCCAAGCTTAATTCGAGCTGGGCCTTTGCCTTTCTAATTTTCTCTCTGCACATCCTGGCAACCTCTTTGTACTCTCCCTGAGTTACCTGTCCCGTCTTCCACAGGAGGTAGATTCTCTTTTTCTCCTGGAGCCTCAGGAAAAGCTCCCTGTTCATCCACGCCGGTCTCCTTCCCCACCGGCTCATCTTGCGGCTCAGGGGGACAGCCTGTTCCTGCGCCTTCAGGACTTCCTTCTTGAGGAACAACCAGCCTTCCTGGACCCCTTTACCCTCCAGGACCAAATCCCAAGGAACCCTTCCTACCAGCCTCCTGAACAATTCAAAGTCTGCCCTCCGAAAGTCCAAGGTCGCCGTTTTGCTGTCCCCTCTCCTGGTTCCACCAAGAATCAAGAACTCTACCATTTCATGGTCGTTATGACCAAGGCAGCCCCCAACTTCCACGTCCCCCACCAGACCTTCCCTGTTTGTAAACAGCAGGTCTAGCAGGGCACCTCCCCTGGTAGGTTCTCTCACCAGCTGCAGAAGGAAGTTATCTTCCATACACTCTAGAAACCTCCTAGACTGCTTCTTCTGCGCCGAGTTGTATTCCCAGCATATATCAGGGAAGTTGAAGTCTCCCATGAGGACAAGGGCAGGCAATCGTGCAACTTCAGCCAGCTGTTTATAGAACGCCTCATCTGTCTCTTCATCCTGGTTAGGTGGTCTATAACAGACCCCCACCAGGATGTCTGCCTTGTCAGCCTTTCCCTTGATTCTAACCCACAGAGCTTCAACGTTGTCTTCCCCAGTTGCAAGTTCAATAGCATCATAACAGTCTCTAACATACAGAGCCACGCCACCACCCCTCCTTCCTTGCCTATCCTTTCTGAAGAGCTTAATTTATATCAAATTAAGCAACATTACTGTGGGAAGCATATTCCAACTACATTTGGAAAAGTTGTTGGGTAGCAAAAACCTCCCAGAAAGTCTTCAGAGAATTCTGGCTCAATGAGGGGGTCAAAAAACAAAATCTTGTATAACAGTTCACCATTTGTTCTGCACTTCAAATTCTGCCTCAGCACAGAGAGGAGAGTGACACAAAGAAATGAGAATTTGAACTCACAGCCTCAGAGTACACCAGCATTTTTTTCTTGCTTGATTGTGTACTAAAACTGCCTGTAAAGTCAATAACTTCCTATGGCTTCACAGCAAAGCAGAAAGATTAAAAAAGAGCCACAGTCCTTTGAAGATGTGGAAGGCAGTAAGTGAGCAGGCTGAATCCTCTTTGGATTTGAAAGCCTATGCAGTGCTAACAGTTCTGCTTTAAGGTGTCAAAATTGCCTTAAATCTTTGCCTTTGTTATATCCTGCTGTTACAGACGTATAATAGAATAGGTCTGACTATTCCAAACCATTTAGACAGCATCATTTTTCTTATGACTTTTTTGAAAAATAGTGGGTTAGCACCTTTTTAAATTTGTTTGTTTGTTTAACATGCAAGCAATTTAATTACTTTAACAAGAAGAACATGGCAATGAAAAGTAAGGCAGGTAACCACTGTGTGGATTTTACTTTGATTGGTGATAATTCACAAAGTTTCAAAACAAACAAAATATTGAGGTCCCTGTTTCTTTATGAGACTATGAACTTGCCACTTAGGGCTTAAGAACAGAAATATTTTGCTACTCTGTGCTTGGAAGACCAGACTGGTTTTTTTTTAAAGGAGAATGGAAACACCAGAAGGAGGAAGGAGCGGGCAGCATCAGACAGATGGTTTAAGAAGCCCTTTCTTAATGCCTCCACGCTGAGGAGAGTACTGCCTGCTCTTCAGCCTGGACCAGAGGCCAGACGAACAGTCACGCAAGTTGATCTCCAGACTCAGCTTTTGAAAATGCAGAAGGCAGTAAGTGATTAGGCTGAATCCTACTTGGATTTGAAATTCTGTTCCATCAGAGAGGCTTTTGTCTCCACGGGCTTCATTTCTGGAGGGACAGCATTACCACCTTTCTTTCCCTCATCAATTTTTTCTAAGAGTTTTCCACAGAACTGACGAGACAGCTTTGGAACTACAGTAACATAGTAGTAATAAGAACGATTACTACACAGTCATTCATTACATTCAAATAAAAGCACAAGGTCCCTTTCAGTAAGGCAGTTTCCTCCCACCACAGACATACCTTCAGCTGGTCCTGTGAATTTTCCAGCCTCCTACTATAGCATCATGAAGAGCTATTCTGGGACTGCATAGGCACGTTCTTGGCATCTGATCTCTTCCTTAAGAAATCCCCTCTGTCTTGTGGGGATTGTTGTCTCAGTTTGAGGTATAGCTTGAGTGTTACCCCTGAGCAGACTCCCATAAGTTTCTATCAGAGATTAAACTGTGCTTTAAGCCCCAGGCGGCTAACTTAATGGAGGGCAGGGGATGGTAGATGGAAGCTCAAGTGTAGCTGACCTAGCTCATAAAGCAGTAAAGACTCAACTATCCTTTCCTGCTAATACAAACACCTGTGCTGATAGCACACAACCAGAGCGGCTGGCATACAAAGCAGAGGCAGGCTTGAGCTGAAGTGCAGGGATGTCTTGGCTTGGAATGCTGGCAAGGTCCCTGTGCCTGGCTAACCTTCCCCACCAAATTTCCCAAGCAGCTGAGTTGTGTGGGAGTCAGCTTCTGAGCTACCCACCAGTTAAGGTGGTGCACTTTCTGGGGTAAATCATCACCAACATCAGCTTGTCTTAAAACTTGGAGTAATAAATTATTTAAATTAAGTCTTTCTCATTCCACAGTCTGAGTTTTGTGCTAAACTGTCTTGAAATGGTAGAGCTTCCGTGGGGGTACTCAGTGAAGTTGAACGTATGACAAAACTTTAAATGTTTTGCACAGAGACAGAATGTAACTGCCCTCATATAAATCTAACTATGCAACATTTACAATATAATTTCCTCTTTGTAACTTTTTATGGATTTCTTAAAGAAATAAGACACAAAACTCACTGTCTTCAGCCTGCTGTCTCTTGTCAGTGTGTTTTCTTTCACCAGTAACTTTTAAAAATACTGAGTAACTTCGAAAAAATCTAAAGATTGCATAAATGTCTTAGGGATTTGGCAGGCAAGTTGAGAGAGATCTTCTTGAAGCCCTAACCAAGAAAGGGACTGAAATAGGAGTTCAATTTTTAATAGAAACCAGCAGATCCAAGTGCAAAACAAAAATCATTAGGAATTTGAACTTTGTAACTTCTACTTTTTATGGAATTACTTGCTAAAATGGCAACACACACTGGAAAACAGGAAGAAGGATGAAGAAGAGTTAAGCATCTTGTTAAGCACATGAAGTCTGACAAAGCAGTGAGCAGGGGGCAAGATGTGGTAACCTCATGAAAGTGTCTAAAGCATTCAGATAACAGCACAGGAGAGAAATCATCATCTCTGTAGCTCATGGTAGGCCAAGTACAAACTCTTAACAACAGTTGGAGTGAACTCTCACTGCTTTGTGAAGCTGTCAGTCTCAATAGAGAAACATAAAAGTGCAGGAGAGGAGCCCACAGTAATGGCTGATGCCAGCACTAAAATTCACATTTGAAAGGGATCATAATGACAAGAAACTTCATGGCCAGGCCTAAAATCGTTCATTCCATGAGACACTCTTCCTGCACCCTAAAAAACCTCATTCATAAAAACAGATCAGTTTGGCTTCTGAGACTGAGAGGAAAATTCAAGATAAGCAGTCAAATGCCACAAATAAATGTGGTGCAAAACCTGGAGAGCACAGACAGTGACAACTATAGCTTTGCAGCACACAGTGCCACCTCCCTCCAGCTCTGTGACTGACTCCTGAAATGTAGACCCGAGAACCCCAGCCTCTTCCTAAGCATTCACTTCAGTATGCTGTACTACTTCCATCCTAAGAGACAACAAAATCACACACACAATTTTCTCACCCACTCCCACTCCTCACCATATGCATTCTTGTCAAGTAGTTATGTCTGAATTGCACTCCAGGCATCTCAATGTTATTGTTGTTTTGCCTGCCTGAAGTTGATTTTCTTAGTGTCCTCTAGTCTTCATTTGTCCAGGAAAATAACCTACAAAGGCTTCAGGACCCCTTTGCTCCAGTTGCATTTCCAGTTTCTGACTGTGGAAAAAATATTGATGTGAGTTCCTTGAAACCCTTTCCCTAAGAGGTGTCAATAATTACCATCTTGGCATATGGAAAAGAGACCTTGGCAGATTGCCCAGTAACATCAAGCTGGTCAGGAACAGCCACAAGAGCTCAGTTTTCTGTAACATTACCTGACAAGATTGTAAGAAATCATGTAACTGACTTTTAGGAAGTTGAAGAAATGATATATTCCTTGTTTAATTTTGGTCAGTGTTATAAAAATCTGTTCTTTTGATATGGTGTTATGAGAATCCAAACATAAGATACAAGTACTTTCACTATCTATTTTACTGTTATTTCAGTGATGAAAGTACTTTTTTCCAATTGCTTGTGTTCACAAAAATGCCCTGAACAGAGTATTCCTGATTTAACACTATAGTTCTGTGAGCTGTAAGTTAAACTGAAGTTGCAAAAAAAAAAAAAAAAAGTCTGAACTCAGAGACTTTTCCTGAAAGATTTGTTTTTCTTATTTTGAGTTTCTCAAAAAATCCTAAAGACAAGAATTGTCTAATTTTTTAACTTTATTTTATTTTATTAACTTTTTTTTTTCTTGAGAAAAGTGAGTTATCAGAATTAAAACTGGTTTTAACTCACAGAAACCTTTTGGTTTTGAATCAAAGCCATACCACTGTAATATATGTCAGTGAACACTGGCCCAAAGTTTCTCTGAAAGGCATAGGAACTTGAGTTAACCTTACTTGGTCTGAAGGGTTAAACAGACGAATGTTCAGCACACCTCAATTCTTATCTGTGCATCCACTGAGGACTGAACTCTATCCTTATTGAAAGTTCTTTAAACATCACTGTATTTCCTATCCCAAAGAAAGCAGTTGATCCCACTTACTTCAGCACCAATTTGGAGTTATTTGGTAGGAAATCCTATGCTGAAGCAATCCATGCTCAAATCAAACTATTAAATGTACCTCAGAAAATATCTCTCATTCATCAGTGTAAGAATGGCTCTGCTCTTCCTTTTAAATTTGCCTTTATACACATTTCTAAGATCATAATGTAAAATTATTTAAAACTCCATTATATGTTTGCAGTTTGACCAATGTGCTAGGTGGGAGACCATATAAAATGCCAGAAACAAAATACAAACAGGAGATGAGAAGGAGAAGCCGATGTTCACGAGTAGACAACACCTCTAAGACTTGTGTAGCAGTGAAATACCAAATGAGAAAATTGTGGCTCATAATCCACTGGTCAACTGGAAGGAGCTTTTTTTCACCTTAAGACCTTTCTAACAGCAGCTAGAGCAACTGGTGAAAAAGGAAAAAGTAAATCATATTTTTTGACTGACCTGTACTGTTTTCAACTGTACTGAGCACATTATTTATGGTACTTCTTAATGAATGTTATAATAATTCTGCACCAAAGCTCAAGATTCATTCAAACTCCACAAGCACACAAAAATTCCTGTTGCTAGCACTTAATCATCCCTAAAATAGACTTGAAAATCATACAGCTCAACTAGAGAAATCAGCAAGAAGGCAAAGAATTGCAAAAAGATGCTGTGAGAAAAAGCAACCAAAGCTGCAAACTGCTCTGTGACTCTATGTGATGGAGCCTCCCATGGCCATTATCAAGTGATTTCTATTCTTCTTTGCCCAGTTTAAACATCCTCCCATACATATGATTCAGGAAACACACAAAAGCCAAATATGTAAATGCACAATCTCAAAATAAAGGGATACCAGGAAGTAAGAAATCCTCAGTTGGCACAAATTATCATTGCTTGACTGAAGTCACTTTGCAGTAGTGGATGAGCCAACTCGATATTTCTACTCCAGCAGTCAAGTGATTCTGGAATCCCACAGCACTCTTTTCTATTTCTACTCTCTCTGTTGCTATCATATCTTCTCCAAACCTTTCCATAAAAAGCTATGTTATCGTAACACACTTCTTGATAAAAATAGCTTAAAAGAAGTATCTTAATAAAAAAACACCTGGGATATGGATATTCTCATTGTCACCAGTTACACTGTCTGGGGTGGTAGGGTGGATATGCACGCTGTTCTGAATGTCACTCTTACAGGACCACCATGAATGTTGAGCTACATTGTTCACACAGTCATTAGGTAAACTGCTGACAGTGAATCCCAAAGATCAAAACAGAAGATGCAAGATAAAAATCTGTTTATATGAACAAACTGGAGATCAGACACACAGGACATTACAAGAAAACTGGTTTCCATCTAGCAGGGAGAGATCTGAACTTGAATTTGTTTGTGTTACAAAAGAGCTACAGAGATCTAAGAGAAGTATTACAGTCTTTACCATAACTAGCAAACATTTCTTCTCTTTAAGTTTGTACTCTTCTCTTTAAATTGTTTTTATATTGTTAATATCTTATTCCTCCCTCTCCCCGTTTTCTCCCTCAGCTTTTTCAAGAAAGACTCCTCTCCAGCCAAGAGCAAAAAATGTAGCTGTGATTAGATATTTTCCCCTAAAGCGGTCAGCACAATTGATACTTCATATCAGTATTACTCAGCAGGAAGCTAAATTCTAAAAGCTTTCTGGTCAGAAGTAAGCCTCACAGCCTTCGATCTTTGGCATTTCCCAGTATATCTGAGTCAACTTGTATAATGTGAACGCACACACTAACAGAAATGTGCCAAATGCCAGATCAAGAATCAGAGACAAAGAAAATGTCTATGTAAGTGTAGAGGAAGCCTCTGCATTTCTCTAGCTGTTATCCAGAGCTGGAAGACTTGCTATGTGTGGTACAGCCAATTCTCATCCTTTCTGTGCTGTGGTTCCTCATGTGGTTCCTAGAGACTCTTGTTTTCAGGCTCTTCAGTCACAGAGATTATTTCTGTCTTAAAAGTACATTTCTAGTAATGTCAAGGACTGAAAGGGACCTGGGAACTTGCAGAAAAAAACAACCAGTCTGATTCCTGACATGAAAGTATCATCTCTCGGGGTAAAGAAATCTTTCTGAACATACTCATTCCTATTTCTGTTGCTCTGCTGAGGGTATCTGCAATGAAGGCAATGTAAGTGGCCTGTTGAGAAGCCCAGAAGCATCCTTTAAAAATTACCAGTGAAAATTCTCATTCAGAAAAAAACCTGCTAATTAACTGAGGATTTGACAATAGAAATGGGGGCACTCAGTAGAACCTGGATTCTCTGTGGAACTATGCAAACACATGTTATGATAGAAACACGTAGCTATATAAACAACAGACCATGTCAGCCCCAACAGGGAAGAGACAAAACAAGAACAGTCCTAAAGGCAGACCCTGCCATCAAATCCTTGCCTTCCAAAAAGTAAACTCCAGCAAGGATCCCAGGACCAATTTCCACTCACAAGTCCCATTTTATGTATCTAACATGAGTGGATGAATCCTTACTGTTACAAGTAGATATTTTCTTTTAGATTTTTTTCTTTCGATTTTTTCAGATTCTTTTTAAGAAATAACTTCATTTATACCAACTTCAGGTCACCTCCATTAATCCAGTGCCAACTCTATTTTTGCCAATCACCTTACAAAAACTAGATTTTAACATAAGAAGAAATACTCATTGTGTCATTTTATGACCCACCAAGTGCTTATTCAGACTAAAGCACCGATTTCAAAATCACAGCAAGCAACTAAGACATAATTAAACTGCTATCCCTACAGATTTTGATATAAATAGATATTTCCTAGACTCCTGTAGTGGATGTTTTGGTCTCATTTTATGTGAGAGCATGAAGAAATACTTTCTTACAGGTACTATACATGAGAGATAATAAACAAGAGGACAAACAAAATTTGTGTTGAGATTTTTACAATAAAGATTTTATTTTGCATAAAAACTTAAAAATGTTCAACTTGCTTTTGTTTTCCCACTTTTTTCTCCAGTAGAGTAAGAACAGTCTTGACCTGCCTCTGCATTCAAGAAGAGTTTTCCTGCTGAACCAAGCTAGTGAAAGAGATTCACTTCTTTTCCAGTGAAGTTCTCAGTTGAATAAACATTCTTCTACTCTGTCTTCCGTGAGGATGTGCTCTGGGTCACCTCTCCATGCACCCCCAAAAAAACTTTCATTTACTTTCTGTCAGAGTCTTGATACCTTATTGGAGCCCTCAAATGCAGAACACATGCAAACAAGGTCAGTGGTGATCTCTGCAAGTCCAAGCAACACTGAAAGCAATACAAACAGGATTTTCAAGCATTAACAAAATGTTAGTGCCCAGCAGAAACTAACCATGCTCAGACAACACTTAGCCAGCCCTCAACCCTGCCAAACTGTAGTAAGCTCATTTGTACCAACACATGAAAGTTCAGAACTCAAATTCAGTGCTTGGGCCCTCACCCTGCAGGAATTATGAGTAAGAATATAAGGACAGTGTTCTGGCAGTGTGTATTCTGCTTCTGCAGTAGATAAAAAGAACCAGGACTTGAACCTCAAGCAGTGTAATCCCTTGATCAAGGTTTTTCATGTGAAGGGCATACATACACCTGGATGCTGCAGTTTTGCTCCCCATGAACAGTGAGCTAACTCATTTGCAAGAAGCATAAGCCTTCTTCTCCTTGAGCTCAGGACCACCCCAGACAGTTGCTTAATGGCTTACAGTCAGCACAGTTTAACTCCATCCACTCAAACGATGGCCAGACCAGCGCATGTACATTCTACCTTAGCTACTTTTAAAAGACCATTGAGAAGTCTCCTCTATGACTGACTGCAGAGGTGGAGCACAGATAAAAAAATCAGGTCAACCCAAAGCCATCACCTGCCATGCAGACTGCTGAATGCCCAGCGAGATGTAACGCTTGGGTGAAAACCAATGGAATTGATCTCAGGGTCCAAGCTCTATCCTTTACAATATTTCCAGGCAGAGACTGCCACTAAGAAGTAAATCAAATCCAAACCAGTTTGCGTTTATTCTCTTTCTTCCTAAATCTTTATGTACTGATGCATCTCATCCCTTCCCTCCTTCTCTACGCAGCCTGTCCTATTGTTCTTTTTTGTCAAGTTATCTAATTAGTTTGGGGCCAGATCAACAGATTACTCATGATAGCAGGCTAAGCAAATCACTCAGGAATAAGTGTTTACTGGATCAAGCCCTTAGCCTGTCAGCTCCTCAGAGCAGAGACTGTGCTTTATTATTCACATGCAGAGTAGTCTGTACACCAAACGTGTTGTATACATAATTCATTTAAAAATAATAACGGTACACTGAGAATGAAAAACATGCCAGCAGGAAAGTTCACTGGCTGCACTACCATCAGTAACTCAGAACTGCTCGCACACAATTCAGCCTTGAAAAATCAAAAGGATGATATTTTGCTTAAGGCAAGGAACCAAGAGCCAGAAGAGCTGCAGTACCATTCCAGCCCTGCCAAAAAAAAAAATTCATCAGGACAAATCTTCAGAAAATAAATAAAGAAATAAATAATAATAACAACAACCATAAAGTAAGTATTCTTCTACTTGGTATCCCCACAGGTAAACCAGGGCTTGGGCAATATCTTGAATAGACAATGTACCGTACACTGAACTTAAATGATTGCCCCGTAGCATATTTTTCAGTGTAGAACACTGACACCATATCAGCTTTATTATTTACGGATGACCTCTAAAAATGTATGATATAACATGCACTTAAAGAAAACAGATACTTCTGCACACCAGCATGCATGTGCATAAATGCCATACGAGCTATGCATTTACAGATCACAGAGAATACACCGGAACAGAAAAGGTTTTATGAGTAAGAATAAACTCATGACATTGACCTGGCTGCTGCACTATTTAATCCTGCCTTGACCCTCCAGCAACTAAATATTCCTGACTGGCACAACCTCCAGGCGTTCCTCTCATACCGAGCTGTACCTAAGAGAATTAACTCCTTGGCATGCCAACGGTTTTTGGGGGAGGGGTTGTACCTTTCGCTTGTTATTGTGCCAATGTCTTTTTTTTTTTCACATTTTGCCATCCACAATAGCCTGGCTATTCTTCTTTCATATTTAAAAACCTTCATGCAAATCAGGCTGGTAGCACAGCAACCTAAAGTTCTTGCATTAATGCAGAGTATTATTCACATATAAAAATTCCATTTAAATCCCATTAAGGTTATGACATAAATCCAAACAAACTAGAAAATGTACAGTTAAGGTGGAAGAGTGACATATGTCTTCCAGTCTCTTAGCAGAAGCAGAATAAAAAAACTATTAGAGCGTCACCCGGCTGGGGCAAGGCAGAGAAGCAATATGTTATGTTCCTGCCTATTACCAGTTCATTCCAGCATATCTGAGAGTGTTTTGTTTTATTTTTCCTTGATGCCTGTGTGCCAGTGTCAGTGGCCCTGAAAAACAGTATTTATCTGTAAACACTTTCAAACAATATCCATGCTGAAGGGACAAGAGAGGCAGCCTCCTGTAAAACAGCTCTAAGCTAGGAAAATCAGATTAGCATTTTATATTTTTCTAGAGGTGTTTCTAGTGGATAATCAAAAGCAAAAATACACGTGACAGTGCTTTGCAGGTGTCCCAGTTAGCAGCATTGCTGTAACAGTCTGGAGGCACCTACTTGTGCTCTTGCATATTCCTCCCTCTGAATTCCTGACACTTCATAGTAATGCAGTAAATAGCAAAGCCTTACAAAAGAGGTGTATAAAACTAGAGGTATATTCCTGGAGCATTGCTGAGTGTTGGCGTTTTTTTGGGGGGAAGAGGAGAAGGGTGAAGACCACACTGCCTGTTGGATAACCCACTACTACAGCTAGTGAGAATATAAAGGCACTCCTAAGCCCCTTTAACAAGTGTTGCAGATCACTCTATAAGCAGGTGGGTATCACTGGCTATTATGTATAAATTAAATTTGACTATAGCTTTGTAACAAGGAAAAGGGGGAGAGGTTGATCTGGTTTTTAGCTGCATTACTTGATCTGTACATGCTATAGTTAGATGCAGAATTTCAAGGAGAAGGAGACCCAGAATATAAGTTGCTGTGTATGTTTGTCATACAGGCAACTACTGCATAGTAGGCTGTTACTGGAAAGCATGGGATTTATTATTTTTTCGTTGGAGCTGAATGAAACTTGATTGCAGTTCTCTTTTTCTTTGGTAGTGGTAAGAGTACAGAAACAAGCTGGTTCAGGCTGTGAAGCTGTTGTCTTGATTAGAATCCCAAGTTTGATTTGAATTAGCCATTTGTAAGACAGACATACATATGCAGACACAAAGCTCTAAAAGCAGTTCCATCTGTTTTTTGGTAAGGCTGGGTCATAATTAACAAGAGTGCAGATATTTCTTGTTCTGCATTTGTGACCTGACATGTCTTCCTTTGTGCTGTCATTAAACACTTCTGTCCTAAACAGAGCTGTTATCAACTGAGGATTTGGTAGAGAGAAGAATGACAGTTTAGAGAGAGGTTGTTGTTTTTTAAATTTATTTTCTTTCACTCTGCCTTGAAGAATTCATTTTTCCCTTCCTCTGTTCTAAGTAAACATAGTACAAATTATACTGTGAATAAAACACATCACAGACTTCCATGGAAACAGCAATCAGCATGAAGAAAGAATGGAAAGTGGTCAAGGTGATGAGAATACCTTCTGTAGCTCCATGACAAGCTGAACCCTAGCAAGTTCAGAAAAAGCCAACATGACAGTACAAAACTAAATGAGATCATAATGTTTGAGAGGGGGAGGGAGGAAAGGGATGGGACATATGTGCCCAAAGCCATCTTTTCCTGCCAATTATCAAATCCTTGACAAGTTACAAACATTCAGGATCTCTTTTGGGTGGACCTTCAGGGAAGGCTGAGAGAACAGATTAAAGCGGGGATGTCCGGTGTTCTCTTGGACACCCTGCACATATGACTAATAAATATGTTGAATTAGACAAACATCTGCTCTGCATGTGAAAGATGACAGGTGCCTGCAGGTATATACTATGCTGATGTTTATAGGAGACACTCTTGGCTTACATCTTCAGAGGGCTGTTTCAAGTCTCGTTGAACTGCTGCAGAAGTCTGGACTGTGAAGAAAAATAGATTATTTGGCAGATTCTGAAAAACATGGAGATGAATACATAGCTACCAACTCTCTGATCAGGTATATTTTTGAGAAGCCTTTCTTACAAAACAAAGTTGGTTTTTTTTTGTCCTTATTCTTACTCTCCTCAACATGCAGATACTCAAGGACTCTATCTCTCCTTTTGCATTTTTAAATGTTTATGTATTCCTACCCAGAGACTTGTCCAGATTGCTGACACTACAATTTGGTCTTCCACCCAGAAACCCTGGCAACACTCCTCTTCTACTCCATCACAGATCAGCTGCTACAGTTTTTTGTCTTGCTCCAGGATCCACATCTTCCATCACATATTTTCCTTTTCCTCGTCAACTTTAAGATTTTATTCCACTATTGTAATTTCCACTGCTGCTCATTCTAGGTGAAGATTTACTTCTCAAAGCAAATCATTCCATAAGTTTCCAGCTCTTCCTTCTACACCTATTGCTCTGCTCCTTACCTCTACACAAATATCCTTCTTTCTTGAGATAACTTTTAATAAAAACACAGAGATGACTGCACTATGCTATTCTGTACCTTTCTTCTGAAACACTCAATGTCTTTACATCTGTAAATGTTTAAGGGTATACAAATACAGGTGTAAGAACCAGCATCCCTTATTTTTTGATCCATTTTTTTGATCCAGGTAGCTCAAATTCCAGAAATAAAATGCTGAGGACAGTATATTCGTGGTCTCTCCATGTATAAATATGTTGATTTCAAAGGTTGGCATCCATGTCTTGTGATCAAGCTTGCCACTCAGGCAGATCTGCTAATTGAAATCTTTGCGCTTCCTCCCAAATATGAATCAGCCCAAAGAAACTAGGTAGTTTAAATATCAGGGTTCAGGGGCAGGAGTATTTTTAACATTGCTCATTTTCATTTAAATGAACCAGGAAGCTCTTACCCAACGAGCTCAGCCAGAATATGTAACAAAGTATGAGAGAGCACTAGGCCCTTCAAGAAGAGGATGTTGCATGTACAGCCTAAGGTTTCTGTGCTACACAATTCCTCTGCATGTGTGAATGGTTCTGTTGACTTTTTTTAATGTTGAAGTACAGGAGTAATTTTTTTTTAAGCAGCAAAAAGCCTAAGTGATTTGACCAGGGACACAGATCAGCATGACAGAGACAAGACTATTTATAATGTTCTAGTAAGCCAGTCAGATCGAAAGCTTAAACTCTGGAAAGAGGAGTTACCTTTTATCATATGTTTGAAGCGTGCTCAGCATAACAGAACTCAATCCTTTCTGAGGTTTCTGAGTGCTGGTTTAATACAGATAGTAAATGTCATGTAGACCAATGTGCATGGGGCTTTACATAGCCTTTTTACTCTTGGGATCATAAAAACTTCAAACCTTCAACAGAATCAGGTAGGTCTTCTTTTAAATGTCTCAAGCTACTTTCCTGGATTCTATAAAATATACTTTACTGAGAAAGGTTTCCCATATGGAAATTTTCCTTTTGGGCTGTGTTGTTCCCTTTATAACTGCTGGTGACAGCATAGCATTTGAGGCATAAGGAGGAAGTTATGCTGAATAGTTATTATGAGAGGAAATAAAACAAGGGTGGGCAGAAGATGAGAAAATATCGTGAGTAAGCTTAAAAGGTATATTAAATCTCTTCATCTGCATTGACCTCAGAATGGTACTAATTATGAGGATTAACATGTTTCCTGTGCACAACAATAGGTATGTCAGCTGCTGGAGAGAGCTGGTCTGGTGTACCCACTCAGATATTGAAGTGCAGCCTACAGATTGCTTATACATGTAGTCATGAAACAAATGCTGGCATCTTAACATGCATTGTGAAAATCTATCAGGAGGGGATAGGAAAGAGGCATTCTCCTATATCTAAAAATGTACCTAAAAGCTAACATACATATACTCTCAGTAAGTTATAAGAGCAGCTTCATTTCTGCCTTATCTGATTGTCTTCAAAAAGAGCATCAGTTGACCTTATTAATTTCTAGATCAGATCTTCCAACCTTCTCTACCATTTACTCACAGATATAAGAGTTTTGTGGAAAATTTGTATGGGGTTCATTTCCTCAAGTCTACCTTCTCCATTGCATATCTTGGTGAAGGATTGATTGAATGATAAAAGTGTCACATAAATACACATACTTTGCTTGACGAAAAAACCTTCACAAATAGGTGGTCAAACCTTGTGTAGCCTTATCCTGTTGCCAGCTGTCCAAACATAACTTCAATTCTAAGGGACCAAGACTCTGTTTTGTTTGCTGAAACTTAGCACCAAATATATCAGAAAAAGTCTCAGTAAATGAAATTCAGTGCACATTCTCCTGCTCTGATATTCTTTTAAGTAACACTGCCTCAGGATACATTAGTTTCATTATCTCTGTATCTATAATAAGATCCTACTGCATGACAGCCAAAGATTGCCATTTATCCTTCCCACACTGACATGTTTCATTTTGGTTGGTGGAAAGGATACGTTATGTGAACTACAGCCCTGTAATTCCTACTCAGCGTCGTATCATGGACGTGACATTTGGCCCTGAATCTTTCCCATGAGAGAAGAGATGTTGTACTGACTCAGAATAAATATTACTGGCTCCTTCAGCAAACGTAAAGTTTCAGTTTCAGCTGAACTAATCTACACAAACTTTCTTGTGGAAAAAAAAAAAACTATTTGGAAGTAGACAATATTTTTTTTAGTTTTCACATTTGAGGAGCATGTTTAATACAGAAACATCATGTTGGAAAATTCCCAGTATGCGCTTTTTAGTTGTTAGACACATTTTGCAATAGGAACAAATTATTAAGTAGAAGCTTATTGCTGTGCACTTTTTCTAGCTTGGCTGATATCTTAAAGTTTACAATGAAGACAGAAAAATCTAGACTCAATTTCTCCATCCATCATTTCCATAATGTTTAGGAAGAGCACTAAACATGGAACAGCAGGAACCAGAGTACCTACTCTGGACATGCGAGTTAACGTTACAGCACCTACAAACAGTTACCTAGCCCGAGCGTGATGCCCTAAAAGTTGCATCCCTGTATTCTTAGCTAAGAGACTTTGGCATAATATCTGCCAGTTGACTCAGCTTGGCAGAACTGATTAAAAAATGACTCCTTTTCCCTTGGAGAAGATGTAAAATAGTTGGCTATCCTTCTCATAGTGCACTGAGGAAAAAAAACTCTTGTAAGCTTATTTCAAAAGTTTGAGTTCCAAAACATCTTGTGATGCCACAGCTGATGTAAGATACAGCAAAAAAAAGTTAAAATCCAGGGTGAGCGAGACAAGGATTATTCTAACTAAATATCGCCGTAAGTGTAGTCATTTGTATTGATGAAATTAATAACCAGGTTACGAATTGTATTACTTTAAAGAAGACATCCAAAACCAGTCAAAATAATCTTTCCCTAAAAATGCATATTTCTCTCTACTGAGTATAAAGGGGTCCTATGGTAGTGACTGTAATCGTTAAATTCTTGCCACGTAAATGTCTAAAGCTAGATGAAGAGAAGCTTACCTTGCTGTCTTAGGGCAGGACAGCTAACCAGAATTGCAGACAACGCTTTAACTCCCTTATAGCATGACTTCACACAACTCAGTTCTCTTTCCACCATTCTTTTGAGTGTCTGCAGAAGTTACCTTTTGGCAAGGCAAAAAAAGAGCCTCTCTATAGCCCTAGATGATTCTATCTTTTGTTCACAACTCATCATGAGGTAACATAAAGTATCATGTCATATTCGCTTGACCATATATTAAATCATTAAAAAACATAGCTGTGCCAGTACTTCATTATACTGTTCCTCAGGAGCAGAGTTACCACTACCTCACATAGAAAACCTTCTCTATGTGCTACTGCCAGTCATGAAATGGATGAGACAGGAGCCATGATCATTTAACATTCAGGCTATTTCAACTTAAAGATTTACATTTCATATCAGCTTGTTAACGTATCACTGTAATGCATTAGGTAAGAAGCTATATAATAACAAGCACGTTGTTTCAGATATCTTGATTAAAATTTGTTTGATCATATTGATCACATTCCTAGTAAAAACTGTCAGCATTATTCTGTGCAACATGTTGCAGCAGGTTGCCTGTGCAATGGAAATTACAGGGGAAAAAAATTAGATAACTTGCATTTTTCACATGTACTTTCTTAAATTTTTGATTGATGTTTATATGTATTTCCCATAGATTAATGTACCTCACAACCCTGAAATAAACATAACAAATTGGTCTACTCTTTCTCACTTTTTGAAATGTAGGAAGGTAAAGTGTGAAAGCCAGAACAAGAAGTTACTCAACAACGTGACAGAAGATTGTGGCTGAGCGTGGCCACTTCACAACTGTACTTAGCTTCTGTCACATCTTTGGGAAACCCTACTTGGTATGTGATGATTTCAGAGAATCAGAGTCACTGAGCTGAAAAGGAACCTCTGGAGATCACCAAGACCAAGACCCCTGCCCAAAGCAGGATCAAAGCAGGAATCTAACAGACCAGAGATCAGGGCCAGCTATTCTGCCCCTGAGACACTGGAAGCAGCATCCATCCCTCAGAAGGCTGAAAACCCCATGCCCACTTTCTCTATGGCCCCCACTGATGTCACTAGCTGTGAGCTGAGTGCTGGCCACATACTGGCACAGAGGCTATGTTGCCCATCTCCCAGCCTCACAGCTATCCCTTGTCATACCCTTTCCTTACATAAACTCTGTATCTAGACATATATATATAATTATATATAATGCAACAGACCATTTTGTGGCTATATGCAGCTCCAACACTTCTTCGTGTTCTCTAGCACCTCACTGCTTTCTAGCACCAGCCTTCCTCAGCTCCTGTCACCCTCAGTCCCTCAGCCCTCAGTTTGTGCTTCCTCTCACCGTTGCTGGTTTTGTCCAGTCAGTAGAGAACATGACAGCTTTATTTGTCCAGCAAGAATGAACTCTGCTTTTCTTGGACAAGGATATTTTTCCCATCTTGCTCTTGTCTCCACATATAGTCAATATTTGCATAATATATTAAGTATGTGAGGAAACCTCAAAGGATTTGGTTCAATGGTTTTTGGATAAGCACCTGAAAAACTTGGCTGTTTGTGCAAACCTAATCCAAACAATCTGATTCTTGAGTTAATGGGCTGGAAATCTTCTGAGAAGAGGTTGTCTCACAGTACAAGATTTCTTGTAATTTTAGCTTCTGCTGTTGGAATGGATGTATGATGAAAATAACCTCTTGTACTGTTTTGACACTTCCTTTCAAGGATTCAGGATAAGCAAGGAAGAAAGTTACCCAGACTTTTCCTACATTTAAAAAAGATTAGTCAGCTTAAGGTTACGTTTCAGGTGAGAACTTGGGAGATTATGCCATCCCAGCCAATTCAGCTGTTCTCTTAAAGCATTGTTCACACACTTTATTGATATGCATCAGGTATTGGTAAAATAATACACTACATACTTTGACTGACTGGCTAATAGGAATCTGTCAAACTATGAATGCTCTAACAGTCACATAATAATAACACAGCACTACTGAAGGTAATCAATTATATACTTGCCACCATCCCTCACGTATTCTATACGGATCATGGAGTTATGGTTATTGGTTGCAGTGTGTATTAGCAGGTCCCAGGGTCAGCAGAACAGAGTTAAATGATGTAAGGGAGTAAGAAAATGATGATCTATGTTCAAAAACAGCGCTAGCCTTGATACCTATTTACCTCATGCAGTATGTTTATACACTGAGTGTGAATAATCAGGTTCCCTGAAAAAGGAGAGAAAATTGACAATGCCAGGGGCAAAATGGTGCTCTCCATTTATCAAGAATTTGGGATTGAAAGGTTATTTATTTTTGGAGGTGCTGCACGTTGGGGTGGGATCACTCAGAGTTGGCAAAGTTTCTCTCACCGATCTATAAGGCACTGTACCCAGTAGGATATTTATCTTCCTCACCAAAGTTCAGCCGAGACCATCATGTGAAAAGAAAGTATTCCAGTGCCTGCTGTGTGCCACTCTCTGATAACAACTGAACCTGAGACCAAAGGCCACAGAAATCCTAGCTTATTGTTACTGCCACTGCTCCTACTTGACAAAAAGGAGAGATTTCTCTCCACTTAAGCAATGTGGTATTTGTGCTTTAGTCTGAAGTATCATCCACTTACGTTTTATTCATGAATCCTTTCAGCTTCATTCTATCTCCACTCTTCACTGTATTGCATATCCACAGATTCAGCAGACCTCAAAGATACTGCAGATATATCATAACTTATACTCAAGGGAAGCATGAAGGTGGAATAAATAGTGGCTCTGTATTATCATAGTCTTTTCCCAGATTCACCAGGGAAGCGGAATCATGATAGGGAAAAACAAACAAAATTACACAAAATTGTATTGCTAAAAATTCTCAATTACATAAATCAATAATATTTTACCCTCTACATGGATTTATAGATTATTTAGGATTGACTGATACAGCTGTCAGCCATATACTGTCAGCAAGTTCTATACCTTGTTGTCAGCAAAAAAATATTTTTTAATAAAAAAATAATAAAGAGGAGGGTGCTACTTTTACATCTGAGATGAAATTGTGTTGTATTTTCAAAGCAGATGTCATCTCAAGAAAAATTATGCTTAGGCAGGAGTTTTCATGTAAATAATTTTCTGCTGGGCAATCAAGAAGTTTTGGGATTTTTTTTTTAAGTATCTGTATAAACTCAAAGATTTCTAAGAGCAGTTGTAATGGTGGGGGAGAAGGCAGGAAAATGAAAACAGCTCAGAGCAAAAGTCCCTCATGCTGAAGGCTTGCTAACTCCAGAACTCTTGCTCTTTTACCTGTTCAGGTAAAAATGTTATCTCTTCAGTCCTCCTCTCCTGGCTCCGGCCCAGCATATATGTTATGTCTGCTCATGCCTCTGGAAACTATTAACAAAGCCAGGTGAGGGTAATTGTACTAACTGGGAAATAGTATCCATTCTCTTACTAAGCATATAGCTTGTTGCTTCTTTATTGTACAGTGTGCTTTTAACCCTTTCTATTTCTGCATAACGCTAAACACGGAATTGTACCAAATGTCGACTTGGCTTGTTTGTGCCCTCCTCCTGAAAGCAATGAGGTTGCTCCAGAGTAATTGAACAGAATTTGAACAATAATCCTGGCTTTCTCCTGAAAATGAACAGTAGTGCGTGAAAAGTAATATAGCCCTATTTTGCTGAGTGCAGGGCTCTGAAAGGTCACATTGGGATAGAGATTGTGAATTGTTTGGAAAATAGCCAATTTGATTACAATGGGCAATTCTGAGCTTACTGTTTGCATGTGTCTATCCTGCCTGAAGTGGCAGCATTTGTAATAACAGAAGCACCATGGAAGAGATCATAAGCCCAATTCTATTCTGCTGAAAATCAGAAAGAGGACTTAAATATCAAAACCAAGATATGACCTATTCAACATTGTCTGCAATACAGATACGCAAACACAAATGCAGAAACATTAAATTAATACTAAAATATACCTGCTAAACAGTAAAAATAAACAGTAATTTGAGGGAGAAAATAATACTAAAAGGTACTATCAAGTATCAAAAGATTGTTTTCATTTTTACAAATACAAAAAAAATCAAAACAGAATCTAAAGCATATTCTCTCACCATCCAGGTATAAGTTCCATCATTTCCCTGGAATTTGCTATGCACTTTGCTGTTAACTCAGGTGATTGCCACCAGTGGCTAATGTGACTGAGTCAGATTCACACAACAGTGCCTCAGGTAATTCACACGTGCTCCTTGTCTGGCAGGAAATGTTAACACTCAAAAATTGCAGTTTTTCATGGATACACCCAATCTCATATGCTGAATAGAAATCCATATAGGTCTCATAACAGCGCTCTTGTTTTTGTCTATATAATTCTCTGATGTGAAGCACTGTTGTGAGGGCCATTACAGATAAATGGGTTTTCCTATATGCTGTCTGTTTTAGACATATTTCAAGATTTTTTATATATATTTATCTAGTGTTTGCAGTCAGCTAGTAAGTCTAACACACATCCACCTAGGCTATAAATGATCAGCAGGTCTGACATCTTTCACAAAAAATGGTGTTAAAGGCTCTTGCAAATGGGTTGCTTATAAGTTGAAGTTCCCTTGCCATTTCTTGCATATTTATAAGTATCTGATTAATGAATAACCATAGATAGTGGACAGCAATGGGAACAGCAACCAAGTTGCAAATGACCTGAGTAATTTTAGAGAAGGCCACATCGACCTGTTTGTAAATCCCCTTGTTTCATTTAGTCACACAGGCAAGCTAAACTAAAATCAGTCACTCTCTCCAGTGACCTGGTGTGATGATAGCATAATTCACTAACGAACTATTAGCACATAATTCTCTGATGGAAATCAACTGTGCTGTTTCTAGCTAAACAATAGGGTTTAAAGTACAGTCTTAAGAGGCAGAAAAAGAAGAAGAAGCTTCTACTACTTCTAGAAGCTTCTTTAGGTTTCTACTTCCTGATGAGTTTTATTGAAGTTTTGGAGATGGTGGTCAACCAGAAGTCCAATACTACCAGAGACAGTGAAAATATCTTTACTCAGCCTGGTAAAGTGTCAAGGACTAACTAGAGACTCCACATTCGTTGCTACAACCTGTTCTTTCAGAACTTCTTTTTTGTTTCTATGTTCCTGAATTACGCAGGTACTCTTATCCACATGCTGGATCTTGGTGAAGAATGATCATCACTCTGCGTTTCTGGTATCCATGCATCATTCTGTTAGTTTCATTCTTTTCTGCTATGGGTGTCTGTCATGCTTCTCATGAAATATTCTTCTGCCTTAATTTCCAAAGAATAATATGAAGAATTCACACCCTATACTAAGGATTAATGGTCTTGTTTTCAATTTTTAGGTCATTAAGTACACCCTTCAAAATCATCCATTTTGAGATGGTCTGAAGTCTTTGGTTTAGTAAAAGGCTTAAGGTTAAAAAGTTTAAGGAAGACTTTTCATGTGAAGTGTTTTAAAGCCATCATGAATAGACAGTCTCAATTGGAAAGCAAACTGGACTGTAATTCTTTTCAGATATTTTCAACTGCAATTGAGAGATTTAATGCATATTTCCAGCATCTTTGCTGATCACTACTGCTGCTAACCAAAAGTCAAAAATCACACCAATGTTCTTGACAAAGGAGCTAAGGGGAAACAAAGACCAAACAAATTATATACTTTTATTCAGGTTACCAAGTTTCTCTCTGTCAGAAGGAAATACAAAGAAATTTGCTTATTTGTAAGCTTTCTGAGAAAGTGATCAAGGCATTATTAGAAAGCAGGGTTTAGGCAGCATGCACATTAAGATTTGATATTCCAATTACTTTTCCAGCCTCAAAAAACTGAGATTTCATAGAATTGTAGAATAACATAGATTTTAAAGAACCTCTTTTTGCAAAATGAAGCAGACAAGAAATGGGGTTTGTTCAATTGAAATGTTTCATATGGCCTAGTTTCTTTTTTCTAGTACAAATTAAATTAAATTCTAAAAGAAAAAGTTAGTTCTGACTGAAAAAAATCAATTTTTTCAGCAAAGTAGATCTTTCTTATTGAAAATGTGATTTATTAACAAATAATTCACTAAATAAAACAGCTAATTTTCTGAAATTCTTTTAACAAATCAACATTTTTCATTGAAGTAGATGATGAAAAATTCTTAACTGCACAGGAGAGTCTCTCTCTGCAGATGAGCTTTATCACCTAAAATTTATTTTTAGGCATGGCTTACGTAGTTCCTATGTTTCCTTTTCACCTGTATAAAATATTGGAGGTTATGGATTTTTTTCCTGACTTTCTTTCAAATAGTTTAGAACAATACAAACACACCAAGAGACTAGTACTTCCCACAAATCACCTTTCTGAAATACTGCAAAAAAGCAGTGGCGCTCTCCTAATTCCAGAAGAAGTGACAACTTATGCTCAGAATGTGTAAACTGAAGCTGCATTTGTGCAGACAAAATAAAGAAGCCCAAATCCCCCCCCCATCAGCTAACTAAAACTACTAGCCCTGCAGAGCTGCTCCTGTATAAATGTCAAGTGGTATCACAGTTAATCTCTTCTCCCACTCAACCAGAGTACGTAGTATTTTTAATGCAGAAAATACTGTATTTTCTATCTTAAATAAAAGAAAGGAAGGCAGAAGAACAGACTCAGCTTCTTTAACTCCTTTTTTGTAAGTAACCTTGAATGAGAAGTGTGCAGCTTACACCTGTGCATCTCATAAAGAATATATGTCATTTCTCTAAATAAGTATCATATATCTCAATAGTAGGGTCAGTTCCCCCCCTGCCCCCTAACAGTAGCTGATCTATCAAGTTAAATCACAGGTTTTTTGATATGAGTGTCAATGTAGATCTGACATTAAAAAAATAAGCCGCGGTGGGGAACAAAACAGTGAAAAATACAGAAAAAATTTAACTCCTTATGCTCTCAATCCACTACAATCTAGAGAGGGCAGTGTGCAGTTTATGCTTATGTGCAGAGGATATTTAAATTCAAGTATTTTGAATTCATGGGCAGTTTTTCATGAACCCATCTTCCCTTTCTTTTTTTTCAGCCTTCCTAAACTACATGTTTTCTTTCATTCATTTTTTACTCTTCTGCAAAATGTTGTGGCTCCGTTTTCCATATTACTTCTTCATCTATGCCTGACACCTTGGGGGACTGCATTCACACTTCCCCCTGTAGTTTTTTTGTGCAGCAGCCCTGCCCTCAGCAGGGGGTTGGAAGCAGGTGATCTCTAAGGTCCCTTCCAACCCAAGCCATTCTATGATTCTGTGATTCTCTAAATTAAACAAGCTTAAAATACATTGTTCCCAGAGGGCTTTGAAGACTCAAACATCTGCTAAAACAGAGAAAGCCTGCTGAATTAATAGGAGTCAAACTATTATTTCACTGGATCCATAGTTTTCCTCATAGAATATTTTTCCACAAACTCAATGTTAAAATTTTTAATAAGAATAAATGTACAAGGTTCAAGAGGCATGGGATTTTTAAGAAGGAGAGAAGAGCAAGGCTTCCTCCCCAGGAAGAGCCACCAGTCCAGTATTAGGGGATTCCCATCTATGTAAATAACACAGCTCACAGCACTGCTCCAGCAGATCAGGACTCCTATGAGGTGCAATACCTCATGTGGAAGAGGCTGAGACCCAGAAAGAGGAGCAGTGGGGCCTAGCCAACACCATGACTCATTGGGCAATTCCCTGGGCCTTTTTTGGCCCCGAGGGAAAGCAGCACATTGTCCTGTGTTTACAGGTGCCTGGCCTCTTCTGACTTCATCCCAGTACAGAAGAAAGTGGGGAAAGTACATAACCTTGAAAATTTTGGATAAATGTTTTCCTGATCATATTCACTGTGAAGCGTCTTATGCAGTTAAATTCCAGTCTGACTTCCTTCAAAGTCAGCACTTGCTCACTGACAGCAACCAGAGAAGACCACTACACTGCAAAGCTGTGCCAAGCAGCACTGTTACTTCAGTACATAATATATAAAATGCTACTAGCTTGACAATAAAGAGACAATAAAGAGGTATGGCCGAGCTCACTTCATCTCTGTTACAGGATATCTCCCTGCTCAGAAAGTTGACAAAAGTTGTGTACATATCAAAGGTCCATGAATGGAACTAAAGCCCAGATTATTTTCCTGCTTTTTCCTCAAAAACCTTGAATTTGCAGCTCTCACAGTGAAACCTCTGTACCATGAGCTCCAGTTCTTCAGAAGGGATTTGTTTTACCCATCAGTCTGCAAATAAACTGGGATGTGATAAACAGTGCATTGACAGAGAGTCCTATAGCAGGAACATGGAAAGAAAAGGACACAAAGGTAGTGAAGGGTCACATGTTAGCTCTCCTTAACATATTCCTTTAGATACACAGCAAATGTTACTCTGTTCTCAAGAGTTCTTATGTCATAGAATCATAGAATCATAGAATGGCTTGGGTTGGAAGGAACCTCAAGGATCATCAAGCTCCAACCCGCCTGCTGCAGGCAGGGCTGCCAACCTCGACATCTAATGCTAGACCAGGCCCAAATGTTAATCTCCTTACAAAAAATGCAGTGTTATGAGAGGAAATACATTAGCTTTACAGTAGATATCAGGATTTCAACAGACATTGGGTTTTCCAGCCATGGTTGAGGGTTTGAGAGTCTGCAAGGACAGCTTTGGAGAAGAGCCTGCGGGTCTCACAGTGCTGCTCGCCTTCCTGCAGACTCCTCCACTTCTGGAAGGTGCTCTTGGGGAAACAGACATTCATACCATGCTCATATCCAGTGTATTAATTAGAACTAAATAGCTGGGCAAAAATGCAATATGTGTATAAACATACACAATTAAAATAAGAGTGGAAGAGACAAATTCATCTAATGACCAGGTTGATCAAATTATTTCACATAAACCAACAATTCCTTACAAGCTCTGTGTAATAATTTAGGAAGGCTGCAGTCTTGTTTAGCTCTCAGTCCAAAAAATAACACGGCTTTTATCAGCTCTCAGTGCCAAGTGACATATTTAAGTTCCAGCCAAATAGCTGGTACAGGGAGTGTCAATCTCTCCTAGGCTGAAACTAGTGTTGAGACTGTGGCTCCACTGCCAGCTCCAAGAGCTTGTTCAGATTATTGGTTATTTAATAGTACCCAACCTTTTCTTTCACTGCCTTTTCCCTGCAGCTCCCAACAATGGATTACAGTGGATTACATTGGAGATATTTCAATATTTCAACATGACACAGCTATGTAAATTTAATATTCAGAAGATAAATTCAATGAAATATCATGATTTATCATGATTCAGCTGTAGCTAGTTATTTCAAAAATCATTCTTTACTCGCTGTGTTATAATACTCTCTGGGGATTCTTACTCCAAAGGTACACCAGCAGCTTGCATTAAAAAATGCAAGAGCACTGAAGTAGAGGTGATTCTTAATGGATAAAGATGGGAAAACAAAGAGGTGCAAAAGTAGAGACATACAATTTGTGAGGAGGGTTAAGCCTATAACATGCTGAAAAAAGTGTACAAACATCTTCACTTAAAGAACTGCAGTTTGGGATCTTAATTTTTGCATGCAGGAACACCTGCCTCATGAGAGAAATGAACTGTGAAATATTTGCTTGTATCTGGGTTCTTTGGCTGTTGGCTTGTTTTCAAATTAGTAACACTTTGTTACTATGAAAATCTCTCCTTTGCTCAAATTGGGATCTTGACCACCATGCAGGATGTAATTTCTGTGAATGTACACCACACAGAACACTGGACATAATCATTCATTAGGCATTCGAACTGAGTGCCATCTTCTCTATTCTCCCAAGAACTGTGTTTTAGTTCCCTTAAACTCCCTAATAGCTCAAAGATGAGTTTATATGAAACAATTAGTGATATCCCATTTAACAAGACAATTGTAGACTTTTGGCCAATCACAATGGATTAAGGTATTTGAACCCATGTCCAAAATGTTCACATCAATGTCTTCGGGTTTTTGGTGGGAAGCTTTTACCCCTTCAGACTGACAGAGGCCACAGTACGTGCCATTCGTCATTTCAAGGAATAAGAATTAGACTTTGACTAATTGGAACATTTGCCTGCTATTTAAATGAAACTTCTTTGCAGTTTCATCAGCTGTGTGGAATCCAGAAAGGCATCAGACTATCCCATCAATTCAGTTAGGAAAGAATAAATGAATAAATAGGCTGACAATTTTCTCCCCTGGGACTCATACTGCCACTACATTGTTTCTCTATTATTAATTACTTATGTAAAAATAATTCACTGTACAGCAGTATATATTCTGTGTTGTGAATGACAGGATTAGGTTCCTTTCTGTTTGTCCTCCTGTGTGTATTTAAATCATTTGGTGTCAGCGAGTGATGCCCAATAGTGTGTTCACTCTGAAGGAGAAAGGAGGAAATCAAATTGCAGACATCAAAGGGTTACAGCCTACATTTTTGGATGTGCACAGTAATAGGGTTAGTTCTTTTATATTTGGTATTGAGGACTAATTTACAACTGCAGGTCTGCTTGTGAGGTTTGAATTTAGGGTGTCTTGCAAGCAGTCAGTGTGCAGGGCTGAGATGCAGTATGCTAGCAGATGTCACTGACAGGTCAAGGAGTCCTTCAGATACTGGAAGTCCACAAAGCCCTTAATGAAAAGGGGCAGAACAGAAGCCAAACACATTTCTTTCAATCTGAGCTTTTACAAGTGTTTGCTTTGCATACAAAATTCTTGACACAATTTAGTGGAGAAAAAAGTTAAGAATCTGTCTATATTCAATAAAGCAATACCTTGTTGATTTATTTCACTTAACTCATGGGAGAGGGAAGGAAGCAAATGGGAAGTGGAGGGACTCAGAAGTTTTCTCTTATTAAACTTCAGACTTTCATCTACCTCCCACCTGAGTGCCAGAGAGACAGGTATATTCATCTCCATATTGCACCACCAGGTCTATCCCCAATAAATATTTTTCTTGTGTGCCATCTGAATAATTTTTTTAGACTCATTCAAATAGTGACACATTTCATTTGTGTCTTACAGACTTTGCCATATGCCTTTTATCTCCACTGCTGCAGTATTATTAATCCTTTAAAACCAGTAAAAACTATGTCAAAGCAGAAATTCAGTCTTCTCAGTCCTATCCCTAAGGGGTCTCACAATTTCAGCGCCAGTCTTGTGTAATTTCAAAGCTACTTCACTGATTCTTCCAGGAAACAATTCCTTCAGAGCTGAAATTTTTGGAAGTGTTCAGAGATCCAGCCTCTCCGAAAATGCTACCAATAATCCACACTTCGAGTATTCTCATGAGGATGAGATAGGTTATTTTTTCTTATGGCCCTCTCCTGTATTCTCTAGAAGAATGGTGCTGTCTTTAAAGCACTCTTCAGACAAAGATGTGGCTTTGGGAGATATAGCAGTAAAAATTTGTGTTCCCATTGGGCTTTCTGTACAGTAGAGAGCACTTTTCAGCGTCTTGTATATTATCTGCTCCCTGCACAAAGGAATTCTAAACTAAATTCCTTGCAGAAACTCCCTCCATATAATGCAAAATTTTAATTTATGCCTTTTTCTTTTTGAATGTGACACAAATTCAAATTGTTTGGCATCAGTGATTCTTCCTATTCCCCCAAGAACTTCACAGAGCAAAATGATCTCACCTCACAGTCTCCTCTTTCACAGAGTGCAGCCCTAATTCCTTTGGTTTATCTGGTACAACCAGTGTCTCCCAATTCCTGCATTATTCTGCTTGCTCTTGCTGTATCTTTACCCATCTATAATAATTCTTTATAATCAGGTGATCAGAAAGGAGGATGATAGTATAAGTAAGGTCTCCGCAGTTCTAAAGGAGGGTAATTTCTTAATACTTAAATCCACTATTTACGTACAATTTGCAAACGTTTCTGTAAATTTCTGCATGCGTATGCACCTATTTTAATCCTTCTGCCTCAAATTTCTTCTCACTGTTATCCATGGATTACATTTTCCGGAACTGCATTTTTGCACAGTATGATCTTTCAGAGTCTGGTCCTCTGTTTTGTCCAGCTCCCCATTACTCTATCTAGGTCATTCATCTTCCCATACACACATGTAGCTCCTTTGCATTGGCAGTGATTCCTGTTTCTGCATTATCTGCAAATATTTTTGCTTTACAGCATTTTTATCTTCCTCAGGCCTCAGACAAATAGTATGAATAAGAGGAATTAATCTAGACTCAGTTCTCATCTTTGCAATTCTCTGCTCCTCCATTCAGCTTACTCCAAAATACTACAATCTCTCTGGAGTCTAGACTGAAGCCACTCCTTAATTCAGTCAGATGTGTCACCCCTTGACCATACAGCTGATCCCATACAAGCCTTTTATGTGTTGTTGCTGCCTCAAAAGCATAATGAAGCCTATGCAACTTACACCTCCAGCTTCCTCTTGCCAGGTCTTTGTGCCTTTGCCTAAAAATAAAAACATTATCATATTATTAAGACAGGATCATCTCTCTGTTAATCCATGTGCATCCCAACTGACAAAATAATATCTCAGTAAGGGCTCAGTAAGGGTCCGTCTGTCCTCTTTCTGATGAGTTTTAACAGCATTCTCCACTAGTGCTGGTCATATTGCTGTCTGCTTCAGTCTGCCACCTCTGACATTGCAAAGCAATGGCTTGGCACTAAGAGATCTGTGTTACATGAATACCTCTTCTCTCAACAACACAGCATGATGATTTCAGAAATACTGAGAACAATGGTTCAACACTAAGAGATTCAGGGTACACATTACATGAATACCAGTTCTCAAAATAGCACAGTGGGAAGATGTCAGAAACACTTAGTTCCACCTGCTCCTTGAGAACGTACAGTGTACTCTGTTGACTGAGTAAATCAGCCAAGAAGAACTTCATTCAAAGGAACTCCAAATTTTTGACAGATTCTTTTGCACATGCATATCACAGCAACTTCCAGCCTGGGAGTATTTGTCACTCATAAATCTCTGTTCTTAAAACCCTATCAGAAATCATTTTAAGAGTTTACAATTTTTCTTCTTCTCCATGACCTCAACGTGCTTGTTACCTGAGGAGACATCATAATGGTGAGAAATATGATGCACTTTCCCATAAAGTAGTACAAAGAAGGTTTTACAGTATAGTTGGAGAACAAATAAACACTCCCTTTTTCATTCTGAAGTAGAACTGAGGTGACAAACAAAAGCTCTGGCAGTGCTCTCCTGGGCTTGTGAGACTGCTCATTCACCACCTCAGCAACCTTTCCCAGTCCTGAGCAGAGCAGTTTGTCAAGAGCCACCACAGGGAGGGTAGAATCACCAGTGGTTTCTGCTGGTGCCTTCCTCCCCAGGCACACAGAACTTTTCAAACCTCAGGACAAGCAGGGTTGCCTTCTGCAAACATGAGGCATCAGGAGTTGCTCTCTACTGTGGTGTAGCTCTGTTGCAGTAGGGCAGTAGGTTTCTCAGCTGAGTAAGTTCACCCTGCTAACTTTGCCCCGTGGGAAGAGGTGTTGGAGCCATCTGAAAAAAACACAAAAAGGGCTGGGTTTGTTGGAAGAAGCATTAGTGATGGGGATTTTCTACTCTCATTCAAATTATCTGCATTTTCTTTGCATGGTCAGTATTTTCCTTCAACGATGAAAACTGGTCCTCCAATCTGTTGAAAAATGTATGTGGCTTACAGTAGTTTACAGTCAACATCCTTTAAGCGTGCCTCTTGTTCAGTACAATGCAACTTTGATTGGCCTGCTCTATCTGCTTTTCTTTTGCTGAACTAATCTCCAGGATAAAAAAGCCAAAAAAAAAAAAAGAAGAAGAAGAAGAAAATATAGATCAGGGTAACAAATCCCCAGGCCCATCCATTCAGGATGAGCCACTGCACAACATGGTCTGATTAAAACTCCCCTAAGAATACTGTGTGAAGTGACTAATTCAGAGAGCTTCGCAATGTTTACGAGGCCAGGGTCCCCTATCTGAAACATACTGCTACTTTTATCTATCACAAGCTTTTTTGGCTCTGACTATTGCTCTCTCTGTGTAAGTTTTATATTTTCCTAGCACTAATAGCAGCAATGTCTGCACAGCTGTATTTAAAGTTGTATCAAAGATATTCAATAATAAGAGCACGCTTACAGGGAATTTCAAAGTCATCTGTAAAATATAATTTAGGGATGAAACTCAGCAAGAAAATCTCATCCCAGAAGCAAATTCTTTTGTAACATTAAGGGGACTGGGGGCAGGGGGGAGAGAAGAGAGAAAATTACTGCAAAGGTGAACAAAAAAGTGCTTTGCGGGGAAGTGAAGAGACTACCTTCAAAGAGCTTAGAATCCCAAATATTGAAGAGAATATGTGTGTAGACTTAAATGTGACAGACATATTTCTCTTTGAAAGTCAGTTCCTGCTTAAGTTCATGTCGAGTGTTCAAGTGTTTGCCCTTCAAATGATGCTGAGTTCTTATTTTAGAAGGCCTGCTCTTTACCCCAAGCACTGATTTTTGCTCAATTAGTTAATTGTGTGCAAGCTCCTGTCCATTAAACAAACCTGTAAGTGAGCTGAGAGTTGTATCTTGGTGTTCTCACTTCCCACCTTTTTTGGAGTGCCCCTCTTTGACGCTGGAATATCTGATTTATTGAGAAGTTCTGATAAGGAAACTCATGTTGGATCAGCATGGACAATTAAGAATTGTGAATCTCTTCTTACTGTCTGTTCTGAGGAGTTGAAAATAAAAAGGCACTGCAGCTTTCCTGAATTCCTTCTGATTTTTCAAAGCAAGACTGATGACACAGTACTTGAGCGCACCAAAATAAAACCCTTACAAAAATGTGGTAATTATACTGATCCTGTAGGTCTCTTCCATTACTTTTAAAGACATGGTTTGTCTGAGAGAAACAAACCAAAGAGCACTAGCCAGAATAACAATAAACAACAGTGGAAATGTTTTGCATAAGCAGGAGCATCTAGCAAAGCTGCACCAGGACATAGTGAGCAGAAAGCTACTGAGGACTTCCACATTCTCTATGATGGACTGACTGGAAACGGTTAGCAGCAATGCTGGATCAGCCAAGAAGAACAGCAGATGGCTAAAAGGTGTTGGCCAAGAAGTCACCAAGAACACACAGAGCAGCCAGTGGGGGAAGGCCTTAAGCAGGAGGTGCTCTGCTAGCAGAAGCATGGGCAGAAGTGATTTCTTCGCCCTTTGTTCATTGGAAGTTCCAGGCATCTTATTACAGATGTTCACACACAGAGGCAAAACAGGGAAAAGGTTGTTTTCCTGAAGAGGACCTTTTACACCCATCCATAAACAAAACATAACAAAAACAGTTGGGTGGATTTCCCATCCACACTGGCAAATGGAGACCAGATTGCTGTATAGGCCATCCTAGCGAGCTCAAATGCTTGGTACTCGCATGCACTTCACAATTTAGGATCAGTGCAAGACAGCATCACTGTAAGGGACAGCAGCACCTATGACTCCTGGTGGTGAGCACTCTGTGAGGCACTGAATCAGGACAAAGGTGAGCCCTGCCCCTTCCCTGCAGAGCAGCACTCCCCAGCAGCTGCCAAAACCCTTTCTGCATGCAGGGAATTAAGTTTCACAGATGCCTGTGAATTCAGTATTGCATCTATTCTGAGAAATTGATTATATCCAGTCTGAGGAAAGGAAAGCAAAAAACATGCCAGGAGATCTGCCCAAGGTCACTTCGCTAATCTATTGGAGAGCCTGAAATGGAGGCGAGATAGAGCTGCTGGCTCCTTCTCTTTTGATTAATCACCAAACTGACATGTCCTCTCTTACTCCCTCGTCTAAATCCAAGTTAATTAAACCAGCTTTGGGTGTGAACATTATTAAATCAGTTGAAACCTGGCTAGTATCAGATTAACTTGCACCTGCAGATGTTGAGCCACCAGTTAAACTGCCACAACCTGTTTTTAAACAAAAATATGTGAATCCCCACCGTGGTCCCACCAGCCCAGCTGGTTTGGTGTGGAATCACACCTCCATAGACTAACACTTCAGTGGTGCTAGGAAAAGCTGTGCATCGCAGACAGGAGGGGAAGAAGACAACAGATAAGTCAGGCTGTGCCTTGTGACAGAGTACTAATACAAGAAGATGTAACTGGCAGCTTCTAAATTTTCAGCTGAAAGAGTTATCTCTGCAAAATATATAATATTGCAGCTGTAATTATGACGATTTGGGATTATCTATTCAAATAGTTGAGTAGCCTAGGGAAGTAAGCCATAGAGGGAGATGCAGCGTCTCTAATTAAACCCGCTGACCTAGTTGGTAAAAACAGACAAACCATGGCTCTCATAAGCCCTTCTTTGGGTCTGAAATGAAAGCCATGGATTTCAAGCTAGGAGCAGGCTGGGAACAATTGCTCTGAGTGTTCGACCTTCCACAAAGCTATTTAGCAAAGTCATGCCTTGCATGTGATACTGAGTGTGTAAATACAGTTATCTGATTCTCGCTGTTCCTCTGTGTTTCCTTCATATTACATTGCGTAAAGCACAAAAAAATGCAACAAAGCTCCTTCTTATTTGTCTTCCAACATTGCGATGTCATGGTAGCTGCTCGGTCTTGACCATCACCACTTAAAACTATTAAATCAATGTTTCTTGGCTACGCAGCTGTGTCTTGTGGGCTAATTACCGAGGAAGCAGTGACTGCTTTAAAGAGAGGCTTCTGCGAGGAATCCGGTGGTGAAAGGAGCCTGGCTCATATAGAAGCACTTGAAAGGAAATACCAGATGCCAATTGCTTTGGTCTAGAGGCTCTATTTTCCTGGCAGTGGGCAAAACATAGGATTGAAGCCAAGTGGAGAGCTGCATCAATACTGAGCATCATTCTTTGCTCACTCTTTTACTCTGAAGATTATTGTGGGAGGAAATTAGGTTCCCATCAGAGATAGATATTGCCAGAATTAGCAGCAAAAAAAGTCTGGTCTTGCCATCAGAGGTTCATTAGCATACAAAATGTCTCTATAAGAAAGAATTGTGTCAATCGCTGACGCTGTGCTCCATTGTTTTCAGTGCTGCTGAGCTCAGGCAGAACAGTTCACCCACCCTTACTCTGAGATAATTCACGCTCCTATCATTGCAATGTTATGGAGGGAGGGAATGGAGAGCGAGAGGTTGTGTAGGAAGAAAGTGCTAAAAGTTTATTCAAATTATACTTTACAAGCATGAAAAACAACTAGATGGAAGCAGAAATCAAGATAAATAGGGGGAGGAGAATAGTTAATTATACTTCCACTTTGCAAGGACTGTGTTAGCTTCAGATGGGCTCCCTCAGTGTGGGATAGATAATTCCCAACAATATCACCACAGTCCTCTTAGAAAGATAATGCTGAAAAGGGAAAACCAATTTTAAGGAAAACAATGTTATTTTATAAGACACTGATTTCACTGTATGGTCATTTTGAAGTGGGCAAATTAACAATTAAAAAGGCTCTCATGTACCATAATCTCTGATTGTTCTATTTTAATAGCTATCTCAGTACAGAAGATTCTCTTCAGTAGCTAGAGATCTAATTTCTGTTAATTTTGTGCAACTCTAACAGAGATACTGATGTTCATTTGTAATGTGCCCCACATCCCCTCCCCTGCCACAGCTTCTTCTAGGAATATATCTCTTGAAAGCACACTGATTATCAGCAGATTTTCTCCTCTAACTACAAGCTTTTGCAGTCCAAACCAAAACTGCTGATGGGTTAGGAAGTGGCCAAGAGAATGCATAACAAATGTGACACTAGGAAACTAACCCTCTTTTCCCAACTGCACTCCATACCGTTTCACCATCTGGAAGTACTGCGAAAGGTGAAAATGCTCACTCCAGGCTGCACCCTCGCTTCAGAGCTCAGGAGGAGAACTCTCCAGTTCCTCACTCCCCAGCGCAGCATTATCCAAAGGGTTGTGCTGCCCATAATGTGTTTTAATAAAAATCCTTCAATTGTTTGTGTGCTGCTTAGCTTAATGGGGTCTGGGAGGGGAAGACAGTCTTTTACCTGTGTTTGCTGCTTCAGTAGACTTCTATGAGTCCAGACCAAGGCGGTCACAAATGACATCTGATGTGGAATGAGTAACAGAATATCTCTTACCATAACAGAAAGTTATTACATTAACATTAAAACATCTTACTTTTCTAATGGTGATACTGATTACCACACACTTTCTCCCAGGGAAGAGCATGAGAATATTACAGCAGCAGAGAGATTCTGGGAACAAGCCCCTGTTTTGTAGCAAAAGCAAGCCCATTTGAAGAGATATGTGTTTCTTAAGAGTTAAAAAGGAAAATAAAAGTATCAGAAAATAAATACAGAAATCTACGCTTACATATACACACACAGAGTACAGTACTCTTCATTTATGTCTACTTGACCATTAGTGGCAGAGCCAATACAGTGTTTGGAAACCAGTGAAAATGGACAAGGTATGTGTGTATTACATTCTGTTCAGAAATGGCATCTTTACCTCTGCACTGAGCTACATATGTCCATCAGTAAAGGGTTAAACGAATAACAGAACTGTACAGCTTGCCAGGCTGGTTGCAGCTAACCCATACACACAATTTCGGGGGCCTACTCTTGCTTCCCACTTTGAAACCTGACCTCACTGCTCTGGCTTCTGTTATGCAGAATGCTAATTATCCTGCAGAAATGATACTGCAGGGCTCTGTGCTGTGGCTTTGGGGGATGGGTTTCAGTGCTTTAGACATCGTTAGCATCGTTAGAGCAAGCCAAAGTTTTATGTGAAACTTTTTATCATGAAAAATTACTCTGTCCCCAGAAATAAATTATTTCTTGTACATTTTTCATTTTACAATTTTTTGGATTTGTCAAGTGAAACAATTTTTCATTTTTCCAGCTTTTGGGCTTCTATGTTCCTTTTTCCTCCCCCCTTTGAATCCATAGAAGCAAGGAAAACAGGCAGATAAAACTGACAAGAAAAAAATCTGAATAGGTGTTGAGATAGATAAATAAATAATGATTGTCCAAAACCTTAAAAAAAAGTTTAAATTTCCTTTGTATTAAACTTTAAAAAACTGACATATTTTTTAATATTTTTTAATGTGCATGATCTGTCTTTTGGCAACTCTGATCATAGTATATATTCTCCAGACTAGAAAAGCACTAAGCCAGGGTTTCACTTCAATGCCTATAACTGAGGGCAGAGTGCAATCTGTGTGTTTCTTAGCAATTCCATTGAAGGAATTATTTTTCTCCGTTTTGAACAAAAGGATGAAGTCCATATGTCATCTGAAAGTGCATAATACACCTTTGCACAGTTAAGGAAAACAAATTCATATATTATTTTCTTGTTTCATTTCCATCTCATAGGTTGTGTCCGAGGATTAGGAACAGCTGAAAAATAACTACATAAACATATAAAATGTAGCTAAGGTTCTCAAAGTACTTTGAAGAAGTGGGTCAGAATAACTGGTCCTCTTCTACAAATGAAGCTGTTAAAGCACAGAGGAAGAAAAGCAATGCACTACTCAGCCATTTTCCCTGGTTCTTCAGGTATGATGAGAAGTTATGTCTCCTGGAAACAGCTTCCACTGCACAAAGCCTTTCCGAACTCGAAAGTTATTAGAACAGAAATATGATTGGGAATTTCAGCCAGAACAAAAATAATCAACAACCCAACACTGTTCCAGTCTCAGGTAACACTTTGCTGGTGCTTGGGGTACGTAATGTTTGGCTACCAAAACTTCAGCACTGGCCTATGATCCAAAATTATTTTCCAGGGTGTGTTTGGGTGACTTTGGCATGCCAATTCACATCTTGCAGTTCCAGTTCCACACCAAAAAGCTGGGAACAATAATTCCCTTGTTAGTGAGAAATACATTATAATCTCCCCAGACTGAATCCAGCAGGAGAGCCAGGTAATACTAGCGTTACCTGGCAGACTACATTTCTGTGTGTGCAAGTTTAAGAGCAAGCATTGAAGTCAATAAATTGTGTGGTTCTGCAACTCTATTGAGCTACTCTGCCTGGAGGGAAATAACCCCAAAGAAATGTCTTCTGGCAAGCTGAGAATGGGGTACAGCACATCCCAATTCATTATATTCTATTTCATCAACTTCAAGTATCTAAGACCATTCCTGATAACCAGTCCGTTTACATGGTCTTCAGATACACAAGTTCCTGGTGTACCAGAATCATCTGCTGGCAAGTGACATATACCATTACCCTCAATGGAAAGAGTCAGATTTTTGAGTCAGATCATGTGAAGGCTTTAAAGCACTTTTTCCACCTCATTCAGAAATCCAGATACAAAAGCCATCTCTCCAAGATAACTTGGCTTTTTTATTTGCCCTGAAGGGCTACAGTAGGTCCAGAAATCAATGTCTAGATTGAACTGCGTCATAAACTTGCTGTAGGCTTTTTTTCACCTGGGACAGCTATATTGATGATAATTTCATATTATTAAGTGCTTCAGACATTCATGTGTGAGAGGATGCAATAATGAGATAATTGTTTATAAAGAAAACAATTATCACCATTTTAGGGTATGTGGCAGGTTTTTCTCTTTGCTGTTGAATAATGCTGCAAGCCAAGCAAAGCTGCAAACCTTACAGCTATATTGTATATGTATGCATCAAGCAAGTGGCACTGCTAGGAATGATCGCAGCATTGTGAGCAACCCCCTTGCATGGGGCAGTAGGTGATTTTGTGTCATTCAGGAGAGAGGAGAAAAATGGAAGAGAGTGAAGAGCAGAGCTAGAAAGAGGTGGGCTTTACCTTCCCCTCATGCTTCCACCTCTCAAATCAAGCAGGGGTTTTCCTTCACCCAATTTGTGGGGGGCCTGGGAACCCACAGTACAGCAATACTTCAGGGATAGCCTGTGGAAAGCCTTGGCCTCCTTGGAAAAACCAGCAGGATATGATTAAGTGAGCCAGAAGGGTTGAAGCGTCTGTATCACCTGCGTTAACCTTGCTTTTGGATTGTTTCCTACACCCACCTATCAGTGGGAAATCGCCTTTGCTGCTGCAGAAAAGAAGTTTCACTCTGTTTTGTGTACAACTTACAGCACTGTGATCTTTTCTCAGGCAATAACATAAACTCTCCTGAACGATACTGCTATATAGGATCTATGCAATATGGTGGTGGAAACATATGTATGTCCATGAAGTCTCATAGGAAGAGATCTATATTTTTATATATATGGGATCTATGAGGCAATTTGAGAGTTGCTTGTTTCTGTCCCTTGATACCAGTAAGCATCCTAAACACATACAAAGTAAAAGCTGAACAGGATCCCAGTTAAGGCTTTCAGCCGACACAAGGAATAGATTTGTAAAGAATACAATATCAAATTTTACTTCAAATATCCCATTCATTTCTATTTATAATAAAATATGCTGTCACTCTTAGATCACATTCAAAGCTTTTGGAGTTTGTAAGTGAAGGAGAGAATGGCATGACAAGGTACTGAAATCTGGCAAACTTTCCCTCCCTTAAAGTGATTCTGTGGCAAAAAAAGCTGTGTCCAGCCACTTCTCAATCCAACACTGCACACTAACCTGACAAATATGTGGTGCTCACAGCAGTCATTTAGTACTCAATTTTATTTCCTTGTGGTTGCTGGTTAACTATAGTCAAAAAACTCTACCCCTGCTAACTTGCAATAAGTAGCAAAGCAAATTCTCCCCCTGTTGTATCTTGTTTTATAGGCAAACTCCTTCATCTCCACACAAAATAGCCACTCACAAGACACTCTGATCCCCAGCATGCACTCCCAACATGTGCTGAATAATGTCAATTCTTTTTCCCACAAACAAATCCTAACAAGTGCCACTGCGCTATCTTCTCTCACTTCTGGCAGCAGTCAGTCCAGGCAGGAGCTGAGAGTAATTTCATTTCACACGCAGCTCCCAGAGATTGCCACCGTCTGCTTTAGGTGGTTAAACGACCCCTGCCTTGGGTCTGAAAATTCCTGTCACATCCTGCAGCTTCTGACACTGAATAATTTCAGCTTTCTGCTATGCTGCCTTTGTGGACTGTGATAGCCTACCCTAGCTGTATACAAGTGGAAGAGGGAAGAGTTTGATCCACTACAGTTTCCTTCACGAGGGCTCAGTCGTCCTGTGCTCCCGTTCCAATGCCCAGGCCCTCATCCCATAAACTGCACTGACAGCATGAGGGAGCACATGGTGAACGGGGATGATGAACATACCCAAGTTTGCAAAAAATGCAAGGAACAAGGTCCAACAGTTAATATTTTTAACCTAGATCAATTTTGCTCACCTATTTCTGTCTATGGCCTTAAAACTTCATTCAGCCCACAGAGAAACTTGTACAGAACAGCAAAAAAAATGACTTCATGAGATTCATAGTACTGATTTGCCTTCACTCTCCCAAGAGTCATGCATAGATGTGGCCTTCATCATCTCCTCAGACTCTTCCCCACCAAACCATTAAGTAGGGCAGAGCTGTGAGCAGGTACACATTGTTCTGGTGGCTTTCTTGCTGCAGGGCAGGAGTAGATGAATGGTGAATGGCTGCTGCAGCAGCCTTGTTAAACTGCCCTCTGGACATGCCACTCAAAGAGTGTCCAACACAGAAGAGATGCGAGTAATTCACCACCCTTGAATCAGCTTGTACCTCAACACTGATATCATCATACCTGTCTATTAATTAACTTATATTTCTTAATTTCTGATACATCCACAGACCAGCACTGATGGCAGGTGGTTGTCATACACAAGAGCAAGGAATGGTACATACATAGTATCTCTAATGTCATTCTCCAGAAGTGCAAGAATGGATAGTAAAAAAGCTGTTCAGAAATTAATATTCTCCAGGTGAAGAAAATTAATTTGTCCAAAACTAAGTTACTGCAGTAATCCCTAAGCTTTCCAGATCAGACTGGCATTCTAAATATGTTTATTTTCTTTCTGCTACAGACAGGTGACAATGTTTATGTGATGATAGCTATATCCCAGATGTGTTTGCTTGCAGTACTTTTCAACAGATGCAAGGGATAGTTAGAGGCATCGGCTTCACTCCAGTTGAACTGCTGAAATTAGGACTGGCTTCTCTACAGGAATGTAGAGGGTGTAAATATTCAGAGGCAACAGGTATTTACTTCTATGCCCACAGGTAAAAGCAAGTGGTAATAGTATTTACAAAGCAATACATTTCTAATTGCAATAGATCACACCTTTGAAGGCTAGTCTTTCAGATTAGTTTCTCAGTCCTTCAGCATACTAAGCAGCTCTTCTAGCAAGATACAGTATGCTTTCAACAGCATTAAGGAAATAATACTTGGTCAAATCTTTGAAAATTAGATGGGGAGGTATTACCCTGTACACAAACACACACACACACACAAAGTCCTGAATTCCAAGAAAACTAGCAAAGACTGTAAAAGAAAATGAGCTTAAAACTTTCACATTCGAACCAAGCATACAAGTTCTCTTGGAACTGATAAAAGAAAAAGGCGTTATTTGCACAGAATATTGTTCACTGTGAGGCATTGATCACTGTAGGCATTGATCACTGTACATTCATTGCACAACCAAGATTGGGCATGGGACAGATCTGGCCTCCAGACACTATGGAACACAGAAAGCAGTCACCAGAACAGCGTTGCAGAAGCCAGTCACCATCAGCAGGCTTCAAGCGAGCATACTTTGCTTACAGCTGGACAAGAACAAGAACCCAAGAACCTGCTGCCATCCAGAGAGATCAGATGAGAAAGCAAGTGCTTGCTTGCTAAACAAAGGTGACTTACAATCTCCATTTACACTAAGGAAAAAAAGAAAAAAAGAAAAAAAAGAAAAAAAAAAGAGAAAGAGAGAGACCTGAAGCATAATTATTAAATTGTACTGGCTGCTTTGGTGTTTCCATAAGGTTTACCATATTAGTAGTGCTTTTTTGAAAGCCCCAAAAGAAAGACTCTTTGAGAAGCTATTTATTTCTTCAGTTTTATCCTACAACAATATGCCTTATTCACCTTACCTAGACTCTGATGCAGGATATCATTTAAGACTTTTATTTAACTACTTTTCTGAATTAGATAACAAAATTCTTCTTCTCTAGTGTTTCCATTGTCTCAGTTTGCCCTTCATATCACTGTTTTTTTAACCAGATCAGCTGGTTAAGAGGGAACTTTGTTCCCTTTTATTTTTTTCTGCACATCTTCAATAATTTTTTCCTGAATAATCTATAGTCTAGAAAAATTGGTTCTTGTAGCAACAATGGACTATGGAAGAAATGACCCAAACCCAGACCCAACCTACTTTAATTCAGAGTACTACCCTCTCCTCTTCTATAACTTGAGCTCTCTTCTTAGATTATAGCTCACATATCGGGAGATTCCTGATGTACCGGGCTTTTTGTGGGAGAATGGATAGTGAATTAAAGCAGTCTTAGGCGGAGGCAGGAAACAGCTTGGCTGACAAGCCTGTTGGAGAACATAGAAAGCAAGTGATCTGCACCTCCCAGGAAGCAATGTCAGGTTTTAGAGGGAAGAAAGAGGCAGCAATGTAATAGAGTCTAAAGGATCTTTGCACTCTAGGCTGCTGCCCTCGCCCTCTCCTGACTGTCCCATACCACCTCCTGCTCCACCTTCATGCTGACATCTCACCCCTCTCATTGTCACAGCTCCCCTCTGGCTCCTCCAGCACTAAAGAGAGATTGAGCAGTATGCAACAGCTCTGCAAAACGTGTCAGTGTGCACATGTCTACATATATACATATAACTGCCTGACATGCCAAATCTTCCCACCTTGGATGCTACCTCCTGTTGCATTACTCCAGGCAAAAAACATGTCCCAGCACAGAAGAGCAAGCAATGCTAATCTGTCCTCTTCAGTTATGGGTACATGTTTCTCTGAACAAAGTGTCTCCACCAAAAATATTTCTATATGCAAGCATATGCTTCTTCAAAAAACCACTGGATTTCTATAGAAAGCACACATACATTGCAAAAAAAAATAAAGGGATACTTCACAAAAAATCCAAATTTTCCCTCAGACCTACTCAATTTGGTGATGGCTTTCAGGAACCAGACTACCGCTTCGGACAAATTCCTTCAGACTATGTATGCAAGGGCTCTGTTTACCCTCCAGAATCAAAGAGTGACAGTGCACCACCACACCTACCATGCTGCCTTGCTCTGGCACCAGCCCTGAATGTGCCCTCCAGCAATTTGGCAGGCAGCTGTAGCTTCTAGACAACCCGAAGGAGGTGACCTGTGATGGGAAAACACATCTTCACCTCACGGGAGCCATCTAGAGAGATAAAGAAGGGAGAATTGGAGAAAACAGAATGATGGGCTGACCCAGGTGAACATGCACCCAAGTTGTTTCAAGACCCCTCAGGTAGCTCTCTTCCTTCTTAGGATACCGACAGCAAATGGCAGCAATCCCCAGCATGGGCAGCAACCATTACTGCCCCAGGGTAGGCACCTCCTGCTTCTCCACCTCCTCCTCCTGGGCAGTGGCTATTACTCTTTCCCTACACACCATGTCAATTTTCAGTTGTTAAATTAAACCCAAGAGGGCCTATCAAATGCAAAAGAAGCCAAATAAGAATTATAGTTCAAAAATTTATATTAAAAAAGGAGAATTTAAAAAAATGAAGAAGGAAACAAACAAACAGCTATAAAAGCTCTGGAATTAAAACAATGTCCTTTCCCAAGCTCATGCTGAGATCTAGGTGCACGCAACATTTCATGCAAATCAGATGTAATTTACTGTGTGATTTGTTTCTTCAATAAAAAAGTGAGAATATGGGGAAGAATAATTTTCCTGCATTTTAGCTACACGTTTCTCCATAAATAGAACAACTATTATAATGACTTCTTGCACGTGCTGACAGAGTGATTGCCTCTGTGCGAAACACAGGAGATCATTTCTGTATTATGCCCTATATTATTAGGATGTTTCACTGAGTTCAGTCATCCATGTATGTATGTACAGAAATATATATGCACGCACATACATGTATGATATTAATACAAAGTACTATATACATCTGTGTATACAGTATACAATGTATGCTATGCAACCCATATATGTGTTTGTAAAGTGTGGATGTGCATGCATCTGCATATATGTATGTATCAACCATCCATGACCTGGATGAAGGCATTGCATGCACCCTCAGTAAGTTTGCAGATGACACCAAGTTGGCAGGAAGTGCTGATCTGCTTGGGGCTAGAAAGGCCCTACAGAGAGATCTGGACAGGCTGGATAGCTGGGCTGAGGCCAGTGGGATGAAGTTCAACAAGACCAAGTGCTGGGTCCTGCACTTTGGCTACAACAACTCCAGGTAACACTACAGGCTTGGGGCAAAGTGGCTGGAAGATTGTGTGGAGGAAACAGCCTTGGGGTCTTGGTCGATGCTCGGCTGAACATGAGCTAGCAGTGTGCCCAGGTAGCCCTGAAGGCCAATGGCATCCTGGCTTGTATCTGAAATAGTGTTGCCAGCAGGAGCATGGACATGATCTTCCCTCTGTGCTCAGTCCTGTTGAGGCTGCACCTCTAGTACTGTGTTCAGTTTTGGGCCTCTCACTACAAGAAAGACACTGAGGCCCTGGAGCATGTCCAGAGAAGGGCAATGAAGCTGGTGAGGAGTCTGGAGCACAAGTCTTATGAGAAGCAACCAAGGGAACTGGAAGTATTTAGTGTTCAAGAAACATTTCAACATTGTACTGAGGGACATGGTTTAGTGGGAACTACTGGTGATAGGTGGACAGTTGGACTGGATGATCTTGGAGGTCTTTCCCAACACTGGTGATTCTATGATTCTATTCTATGATTCATGTTACTCCCATTGTTACCCTTGCCCAGAACATCTATATTCCCTCAGACAGCATGGCAGTGACAAAAATATGACCACTGTCATGGACTTCTCAAAGGTGAATACTTTAACACTGCAAATGAGAGGCATTTTGTCAGTTGCTACGTGGGCATCTAGGGGTTGCTAGATTCAAAACACATCCATAATTAGCAAGATCTTGCAAGCAAGTGTAATAGCATCAGTGTAACTTGTGGTGTTGCTATCCAAAGGCACTGTAACACATTCTCATTTTTTTATACTTCCTAATATCTCACAATATGAGGGGTTACAGAATGGCCAGCATTAAGAGTCCTTTAGTTGAAAAGGGCCTGATGAGCAGTTATTCCCTGAGGTATAAAATGGAAAGATATGGTAGATAAGGCATTGACACACTGTCACCTTCCAAGAAGAAAGGCAAAGCATTAAATTTTTTCTGAAATGTATTTTATTCAGCTGAATCTGTTATTTATTAACTCAGGCCCTGGAGGAGAAGGGCAACAAAGCTGGTGAGGGGTCTGGAGCACAGGTCTTATGAAGAGCAGTTAAGGGCGTTGGGGTTGTTTATTCTGAAGATGAGGAGGCTCAGGGGAGACCTTATTGATCTCTACAGCTACCAGAAAGGAGGTTGTGGCGAGGTGGCAGTCGGCCTCTTCTCCTATGTAACTAGCAATAGAACTAGAGGGAATGGTCTCAAATTGCACCAAGGGAGGTTCAGGTTGGATATTAGGAAAAATTTGTTTTCTGTCAGGTGCTGGAATGGGCTGCCCAGGGAGGTAGTTGAATCACCATTCCTGGAGGTGTTCAAGAAATGTTTAGATGTGGTACTAAGGGATGTGGTTTCATGGGGAAGTATTGGTGGTTAGTGGACTGTTGGACTAGATGATCTTGGAGGTCTTTTCCAACCTTGGTGATTCTATAACTCTACAATTTAATTAGAAAAAAAATTATTATTATTAAATTGGGGGTTGGGATAGAACAATTGCTGAGGATAAACATTTTTATGAATATGTTATGGAAGAAAACTTTATAACATTGGGAAAGCATGCATAAAAGAGGACCAGGTGCTAGGTTATGAAACACAGAAGATACTTATACCATCTCTAAAATGGACCTGTGAATTCAGACAAACACACACACATATACGATGTATGTGTGGTATGAAATTTTAGAACAAGCTTACCTGGAATATGAAAGTGAAAAAAAAAAAAAGAGGTAAGATAAATTACAGTGAACTTCTGGTATTATTACATATTGAAGTATTTTATCACAAATAACACTATGGCACTTACCTAGAAAATCCAGATTGGGTATGAGGTATGGGAGGGGGAAGTTATTCTGGTAAAGTAGAGCAGCTATTTTCCCAGCTGAATAGTAATAGAAGAATAATAAATTCTTGATTGCATTTTCTTGCTTTTTGACACTGTGTTTTAGATTTGTCATTTGTATATATTAATACATAATCAGCTTTGCAATAAATTATGTTTGGAAAACCATTTCTTGATGGTCTTGATAGATTTGTACATAGAAACACAAAGGTAGATATCAATATGAGATGCTTATTCAAGATGTAAAATGAAGAACTTAACCAAAAATACTGTGTTTATTTTTAAGTTTAGCAAAAAATAAAAATAATTTTTTTAAAAAAGGAATTTGATGATAAACAGGGGACATAAAACCTGTATTTCATTAAAATTCACAACTACTGTTTGCTGTAAAACCAGTATTTCAATTTATTAAAAAAGACCGTGCTCAGGCAGTGCAGGAATATTGATAATTATATTTTACATCAGAGAGTGGGAGGATAATGGAGGAGAAGCAGCGTTGTACCAGGTCTGGAAAAGAGAATCACCAGCTGTGCAAATGAAAGATCCTGTCTATGCCACTCTCAGTTCCTATGGTTCACCGTCCTTTACCCTCACCTCTCTAGTAATGGGACCTCCCAGACATAGACACAGCAGCTGCCTTGGATCTTTCCAGCTGCCCCCAATACCTGCTGCACACCACATCTACTGCCAAAACCTGACCCACCCTACTCACAGGCACGACACACAAAGAAACAGCACTTGTCTTCTTTCAATGATGTACATGACTTTTCCACTCTTTCATCCATTTTAGCTCCAACAAGTGCTGCAAGATTGCCCCCTTCCCCAAGGGTGTCCATGAAGGCTAAAACTTGAAAGACTTGCAGAAATCTGGTCTTCTTCACAACCCCACAAAATCACGCTCCTTGAGTGGGCTCCTGAGAAAACCCAACTAAACAAATTCAAGGCTTCAAGTCTAGGCATAAGAAGTTACTGTCAGGAGGAAGACTAAATGAATAGATTCCAATAGACACATAACTTTTAGATGACTAAAAGCTGAATCTCATCCTAAGGACAAGAGGTAATGGCTTTAAGTGGTGCCAGGCAAGGTTCAGGTTGGATATTAAGAAAAATTTCTTCTCAGAAAGTGGTGATGAATTGAACAGGCTGCCCAGGGAGGTGGTGGAGTCACCATCGCTGGAGGTGTTCAAGAAATGTGTAGGTGTGGCACTGAGAGACATGGTTTACTGGGAATAGTGGGGATGGGTTGATGGTTGGACTAGATGATCTTACTGGTCTCTTCCAACCTTGACGATTCTATGATTCTAAGCATCCCATCCCACTAGAGAAGGGAGATCTTGTAAGGTGCCTGGAGGTCCACAAATCCTTGTCACTTGGTATCTCTTTTTGGGAGCTCACAATGGCCAGGAAGTGACATAAGAATGAGAAACCTGTCTGACGTGCCTTTGCTCCAAGTAGTTCAGCACTCCTCTTCCCTGTCTTTTTACTCCCCCAGGCCATCTTGGCTTCAAGAGCAGGTGAGTGGATATCACTTTGTTTTGTGTCTGGGGCAAAGCCCCAGAGTGTAAGGCACCTCCCTCTTCTGGCATTTCTTTGGCAACTACTTGGATGAGAAATATCAGTCATAGCTGGGCAAGCCTGCCACAGCCAGGAGCTGAGTCAACTTTTATCCTGTTCACACTTCTTGCAAACAGACAAAGATTTTCTTTGTTATTTGAATTATTTCACCAAATCATTTTATATACACAATGGCTGTGCAAAGATATTGTTGCATGTGGAATTTCAGCTCTTGTAATGGTGTATAATGCAGACTGTATTTTCAAAGCTTGTTCAGAGAAGTATGACTGAGATTGTATTAACCTTGACAAGGGCCAAGCCAAAATTTGCTACCTGCCAATAATCATCAGCGTGAGCTGAAAATTTACCACTTTCTTGGAGCATTTCTGCCAGCAAATTCATTTTCAGGTATATTGCTGGTTTTCAAATGCTCTGGTAATGAGGAACATATTAAACATCTAGACTGATTTACAGGAAATGCACTTAGAACAGGTGCTGCTACCTTAGCCTAAGCTTACTTGCTAACTGAATATGAGTAGCAATGTTTTATATCAAACTTGAACAGACCTTGGTATATGTGACAGGATACCTTAGACCATGAAGAAATTTCTAGGTCTCAGGCTGAAGTCTTTGTTTTCTGGAAAGAAAAAATATCAATTTGGGGGCTCCAAGAGCTGGTAGACATTTTTATGATAGCTACAATGCAAGAATGTATTCAGAGGAAATTTTTCAGCACTCCTGGAGAAGTGGTAAACAACTTCTTTACTGCCTGATAATGCAGAGATACTTAGTTTCATCAAAATAAATCTTGAACAGGTTGCACTACTCCTCCAAAATGAGAGGTTCAGGGACTGGGACGGGAAGACCTTGGAAGGGAATGATACTTTATTGATTTACTTGGGTAACTATTTTCTTGGCAGTACTTAGCATGGGTGCAAAATACCTATTATGTGCTGACTGTAATTTTTTATAGCTCTCATTTAAAATGATGAAGTGGTTATTCCATGCTTGGTAGGGCTTTGTATGTTTTGTTAGCCACACTCTGTGCTTCCAAAGGCTGCAGAAGCCCAGTAAGCATCAGCCACAGATTTTTTTCTGCCTTTCAGACTGTCTGGATTTGAGGCTTTGTCTCAGCACATCTGAAAATGCACACCATCCCCACTTATGTCCCCATGAAAAGATGTTCCCATCCCACTCATTATCTCTGCAATATGTAGCAATAATATATCTCCTGTATCATATGGACTACAGAACATATTCCTCCATTTTCCTTCCCAAAGTGGATACATATCCCACTTAATCTCCTTACAAATCACAATTCTGAAGACATTTGGGAAGCATCCTATTTATAGCAACCACCAAAAAGCACTCTTCATCTTCTGTTTTCTCAAGGAATTATCCAAAAGCTAACACTAGTATGTGAGCCAAAATAAAAGTCTTGAAAGTCATCAATTCCAATCCTGTGGAAGACCTGTCAAAGCTTATTTCAAAACTAATCTCTGCCCCAAATGGTGGTGTAACTATCATTAACCAAAGGTGTGAATGCATGTAGACAAATTTCAGGTATCCCTCTCTAGGTTGTCCCCCTACCTACCCATGTTCGGAAAGGAACAAAGTCATCAAGGGAGTAAATTTTTAACCTATAGTTTATGTAACATCCCAACTCATATTCATGATAAGCTGACTCCCTCCTACAAGCCCTTACAATTGACACAAAAGGAGCGCCCTGTGACAGAATCATGCCGTTGTCACCTCCTGCAGCTCAGGGCAGTCTCAGACCATACTACAGGGACAGGAGGCAAGCAGCAGGTGTTCTTTTTAGCTCCGAGGGTTCTGAAACTTTCCTTATTCTGCATCAAAAGGATGATGTTGTGTAGGGAAAGGAAACAAATCATAAAGGAGACAAATATCCCTCCCTCATAATAAAGGGCCCATCAGCCCCACCTCTGATATGTATCTGAAGTCCAGATTCAACATGCAAGGCTTAAAAACATCCCCCCTTAGCACCATCTGACTGTGTATGATTGGTAGGTGTTCATCATCAGAAAGAGATCGTCCTTGTTCCCTCCCCAGCAGTAAAAGTTATCCCCAGCTGGCATCAGTTGTTCAAGGTTGGAGATTTCCTGTTGTACCTGACCATGTTCAGCTAACATCAGTCTGGGCTGGGATCATTTTTCTCTCCCTCTCTTTCTGGCTTTGCCCTGCAATTCCACCATGAAACAGAGAAATCTTTTGAACAAGCCTCATGCATCTCTACTTAAGAAGTTCTTGAAGAGGTTATGCATTAGCTCTAACCATTTGTCACTGTTGGCTCTATGAGCAAACACATTTCTCTGTTTTCTTTCTTGAAAATAGAAGAAAATACGTTGAATGAAAAAAACCAACACATGGTTAAGCTTTTGGGTGGAAAACAGCATAAGATTTTGCCCTGCAGTTTGCCCTATACCCAACCAAAGTCCACTTACGGTGAGATCAGTGAGAATATAAGCACATATTATTGGGTCAAGTGAGATGTTACTCAGTATGTATTTTACACTGCAAATGTTATACAGAAAGATAAAACATTTGATTAATGGATTCTGGCAGCCTGGCACACTACAAAAGAAAAATTAACATATATCCTACAATCCTCAGCAATTACACTGTACTTAATCTGGATTTTTTTTATAATGTAATGGCAAGAAACAATTTGACAATTGAATCATTAGCAACAAGAAGACAGAATTACTAGCAAGCCAGGGAAAAGAGGATTAGATGGTAGATATTACCGCTACCCATGCAAATGCAAGTAGTATCTCCTTGAAATTACAGCTGATGACACTAAGTTGGAGCCATTGCTGGGGATAAACATAAGTACTACTGCACAGAGGAGTTTTTCTACATAATAATTTCATATTTCTGTTAAACTATGACTGTCTGCCTACTGAAAGTGCCCAACTTTGTGACAGAGTGAGCTGTCCAGTAAGGTGGCCTCAATTAAGCCTCTCCAGTGTTGTTCTGTGGAAATTTAGGATGCATTCTGTGACACTGCCATAGTAACAGCCAGACATACCCAAAGCACAAGTTTGGGGCTTAATCATCCTCTCCTCCCACCCAGCTATTTAAGGCATCCCAAAACTTGTCCTTCTGCTCATTTGTGAGAGGTGAAGGACAGTCAAATCCCCACCACTCTTTGAGGGTGACAGGGCATTGTGTGACACTTCCAGACACTTCCATCCCTCCTGCAGGGATGATGTGCCTTCATGTAATTAAGGAGTTAATACTAACCAGAGGGTTGATTACAGCAATTATTACAAACACAATGTCTAATGAAGGCAAAATATGTTAAAATAATTAGACTTAATTATGATATTCACATTTCAAATCATTTTTCACATATCTTACTAGAAAGACAAAAAATTCCTCCTGAAATGGAGCACCTTTAAACAGCCTCTGTATTCTCCAGTGGGAGCTGTGTGGGGAAGGGGTGGATGTGTTCAGAAGTTCCAGAAGAGGAGACTACCTAAAGCACCCAGGTGGTTTGATTTGCCCACTCAGGGGCTTTTCATTTTGCAGGTAATTTTAATTCCCATTCCAGGCTAGCAGCTACTATGCTCTCACAACTGGTCTGGAAACCTCTGAGGAGTCAGAAAGGCAACATGCAAAAATCCCCCAGCTCCCTCATTCCCTCTGTTATTTCACACCAATCTACAAAACAGTACCACCCAGAAGGTCTCTTTGGGCTCCCTTATAACATGAGCATGACCCAGAGCACCAAAGAGCAGTCCCATCTTCCACTACTTGATGAACTCCTCCTTCTCTTTTGCTTCCCTAAGCACATCCATCTGGCCCAAGTCAATTTTAATTTACAAACAGCAGTGTCATTTTAGAAGTTTGTAACACACACTTGCACATAAAATATTGGCTGTGATGGAAAAGGGGAGTTTCAGTATGGTGCATTTGTCACAGTGCTGAAAATTCCAGCTATATCGATTTGCTCAATTCATTTTACAGTGCTATTTTCATTAGCTAATCCTGAGGAGGTTACTGCACTGCATCTATTAAGTACACACACACGCATACATTCAGAGCAGAAGAGGACAGATTTCATTAAAGTGCACCACAGATGGGAAGATATCCAAGTCACTTCCAATCCATTATATTAGCTCAGCTGAAGGTTTTCCTACAGTTCACACAGTTCATGGTTAAAGTTTTTCTTTTGATGATCTGAGTCACATATAAGTATATGCTTCATGGTCACTGCCTCCTAGCTGGGAAAAATTTGTGCTTGAACTTGGGCATGAAAATTATTTTGACAAAATACATGCTAAGAAATTTGGCCCTCTCTGTTTCATGTCAATATCAAAGTGTTTTTATGTGGCCTCTTGCTTCATTTCCCTGTTACAACTCAGTGGGAACCTGCAGGGTTAATCATGAGCCTGTGTATGAATGGATACTCTTTCACATAACCCAGAGCCATTTCTTCCACATAAAGGCACCAATGATGCCTTAATAGAATGGCAAAGGTTTTGTCATCCCCAGGAACATGTACAAGCACATGGTACATTGTAAGAAGGAAAATAACCTCCTGTAAAAACAAAATTGCTTGGTACACACTATGAACTCCCAGATCCCTTGCAGGCTCCAGAGCCCGTTACTGGAGTGGGCGCCCAGCACTGTGTACTACCAAAAGCCACATGATAGCTTGCAAAGAACCTGTTCTACAGCAGCAGAAATGAACTGCGAGCAGCCACCTCCAACCCCTGGGGCCTCCCTGGGCAGCAGCAGCCCTGCTGCCTCCTGCTCCTGCTCTCCTATTTGCCTGCTGAGCCCAGACAACAAGGCACTGTACCCCTCTAGTACTCCCATCTGCTAACAATCATTGGGGAAGCAAGCACTTGGTGCAGGCAAAATCTGAAATTACAGCAATATTCATAAGCAGATGGCAGCCATCCTCCCTTGCAAAGTAAATTTCAGCCAGCAGCCGGTGCTACCAGTGACTGAATAGTGTAATGACAGCATCCAGAAGAACAACTCCCAGATCGTTGGTTGTTCTGTACAATAAAGTTCATCTCTCTCAAGTCCTGTGGGCACCACAGCAGGGCACCCCACAGATTGGATATCACCCAGTGCTCCACACAAATATTTCTCTTTTTTGACACCTTCAGTGTCATTTGCTGGTCCCTTCTACATGGGCCCTTCTCCAGGAGAGGCATGGCAGGAAAGCAGTGTTGCGCCCCATTTCCAAGGAACCCCAAGGTACTCATCCAGATTTGTAGGTGAGGGATTCCACCTTACCATTAAATATCTCACATGGGGAAATTGCTCATGCCGCTGTGTCTAGACATACAGTGTTGTAAAACCACTGTGCTGAGAGGGACTGGCAGCAGTAGGTGCTGCCAGGTGTCCTGCTTGAGGACAGGTGCAGGGAGGGAGAGCAGGATGGGAGGGCCTTGGAGCAAATGCATTCCTACCAAAATGTGAGTAAGTGCTTCTTTTCAAAAAGACCTCAAGTGAGTAAGAAAGGCACAACCACTAGCCCATGGGATTTCCAAATGGTGCTCAGGCACAAGAAGCAAAGAAATGCCTGTGTCTGTTCACAGGACCTGTATTACAGTGAATGGGGACAGTGTGCATAGTTGTCACTGTATAACAGCAGTATTTTCTAGCAGCTCACAGACAGTAGTTTTTGAGACTTATGTTTACCCTGCATGCAGAAAAAGGAAAAAAAAAAAAAAGGTACAGCAGACTCATAACACTCACTAGAAAATGCAGACTTTTTACTCATTCAGTATTTTGAAAGACTCTTCATTCTTATAAATCAGCATTCTCCTAGGGCAGTTTTCAAACCATTCACAGTTATTTGAGGTTGGAGCCTTAGAAAATTGCTACAGGGCAGAGAAGGAATGAAGATGCATCAGCTCCCTAACAGCCCAGCTTCTGAATTACATCACTGCTCCATAAATATATTCATTTTATTCATGTTCATTCCTGAAAGAATTTACTGCACCGAGGATGTCATCTTGACTATGCATCTTAGAATTGATCATTTCCCCAATTAAGCTGTTCGGGCCTCAGACTTAAAGAGCTGTCACAGCCACTGCAAGCTGATTTATCTCCTGATGACGGGCAGAGCTCCTGACCAAAAATTATTAATGACAGAGCTTCTTTTTTTGAAATAACCCTAACCCAAGCATATATCTTTTTAGTCACATTAATATCTGAACATATACCCCTAGTTCCTAGCCAGGTGTCAAATGGGCGTAAAATCCTAAACCTTAGTCTTTTAATGCAGGGCCTTTCAAATGAAGAATAAGAGATTAATCCAGCCCTATTCCGTGCCAAGCTGAGCAGCAACTGCTGCTGTTTGATGGGAAGCAAGGGCTCCAAAAGAGCTTTCCTTGCCTCACAGGCAGACAGCTCCTGTCCAGCAGCGCCCTGCAGCTCCTCTTTGTAAAACTTGACTTCTACAGCTTGGTCAAGGGAAAGGATTTCCCCCAGCACAAAAAGGGATAGCGATGAAATGCAGGAAATGTCTATTAACCAGTTTGTGCCAGTTATTTCATTTCAAATGTCATTTGTGACCTGCCGCCACTCCCACTGCAGTCAGCAAGGAGCTCTGCCATCAGCATTAATGAGACAAGAGCAGGCTGCCCAAGGAAGTGGTAGAGTCCCCATCCCTCGAGGTATTTAAGACATGTGTGAACATGGCACTAAGGGACGTGGTTGAGTGATGGGACTCGGTAGGTCATGTTGACGGTTGGACTTGATGATCTTTGAAGGCTTTTTCCAGCCTAGAGATTCTGTGATTCTAAGAAGCAGGCCCTTCAGGAGCATGGCTTTGTGATCATTGCTACAGAAACTGGGGTCCATTGCACTGCCCTTGCCAAGAGGACTTTATTACATTTAATTGCTAAGCAAATTTTAGCACAAATTGAAGGGGCATCACTTATCAGAGTTGTTGTATATGCAAAAACAGGTTACCCTAAATGGTTTGTTCCTGAACTGGTTGAGATGTCCTGTCAAAGCACAAAAGAATACAAACTCAAATCCATTTTCCTTTCATTTGAATGGCCCTAAAATCATTTGCACCTCCAAAATCCCCCTTACAAATGCCAGTGAGTGTGAGATAATTCATACATTCGACTGAGCAGTTCTACTCCGTTCCAGATATATGTCAAAACTTCCATTTAAACTTTTTTTTTAATTAGTTTAAAAATTCATCCAAATGTTTAAAAGTTTCAAACAGCTAAGCGTATTTCTTATTATTCAGTCCTCTTATTATTCATTTTCAAAAGGCCCTCTGACACCTATCAAGTCTGATAGACTGAGCAGTGATTTCTCTCAGGCGAGTGTAAATCTTACACCACTTCCCACATGATATTACTTTCCACATGTCTGATGGCTCTGGAAACAAGTAATCAAATTAATAGGACTATTTAACTTTCATTCATATCTTAGCTGCCACCATAAATTTCAACCATCAGAAGATGGTAAAATGTTAGTTTTGCTTTATTTGGAGGAGATGTTCATTTTCACAACTTTTGCCTTATTAAATCCAGCATGTTTTTTTCTTGGTTAAGACTGTACGATTCACACTGACAGCAATTTCAATAACCACTCCAAACCTTCACTATTTACATTTGGTTTTGTGAACAGGTCATATTCCTACCATTAAAAGTTTATGATTATTTAATAGGAAGACTGTAAATATATTCTTCCTGGATCTAAAAACTTTAGTGGTTAAAAAGTACAGCTGGAACCACATGCAACAATACAGTTCCTCAGCTGTTCCTTTGAGCTCCTTCTCAGCAATATTCACTACTGGGGCCACACTAAAACTGTCCATGGCTTATTCTGCTGGCTTCTGACTGCCTGTTGCATCAGGTTCATTATGTGATTATTTATCAGCAATATGCCCAATAGTCTCAGCCCAAGATTACTAAAGGGATTGTGTTACTTTTCAGGAACAAGTTTTGCTGTCTTCTGCTCAGCTGTGACTTAATGGAAACTGCTACAGGGCAGAGAAGGAACTGCTGATACAGGGCTGAGAAACAGGGTATGATAGTCCAATGCAAAAGTCATCAGCTGTTGTGAGATTTCACTCATCAGCCAAGGTGTGGTAGTAGCCCGTATGTGTGCTCTGAGTTAATCTCAACTGCAGACTAATTTAAACAACCGTGAATCTGTGTCCCACCTGTTCCCCACTGCCCATTCCAAATGAAGGGCAGATTTTCAATCTACCTTTCACAAGTAGCAGCCCTTTGAATATTTCATTAAAACATTGTGCAAAGAACTTCCCCTTCAGCCTCCATCCACATATATACCATGAGCAAAAAGGGAAGGATTTGGTGGCTGCTACCAGCACTGCTTCTCACAGTTTTGTGGACAGCAGTTGAGCACTGTGGAGGTGTGTGTGATACACACAGTAGAATCTCAAATTGATAGAATTTGAAAGAATCAAAACCAAAACAGAATCTCACCAATGTTAGGTAAACGCATTGAAAGTCATAAAGTCAGTTTTGGTTGCAGTGAGGACCCCACACAGTGACTAAATAGATTAAGACATGCTGGTCGGAGCTGAAAACTGTTAGAGACATTCTGCATTCACTCATAATAAATTGTTTGCAGAAAAGATAATCGGTCTTGTGACATGATAGTTTGGCATTTGCAACTTAAAATTACATTGGACATTTTGCAGCTTTATGATATTGCAAATTCAGGCTTGGTTGGCTATCCATTATTATCTTACTTCTTTCAGAATTACTACTTCCCAGGTTTCTTCTTCCTCTTGAAGATGTGTTTCAGATTATTTTCTCACAGATTTATTATCCTGCAGTTTTCTGGGATGAATCTCTGTTTCTATAAAAACCCCTGCCTAGCTTTATAATCTTTTTAGGTCTCTTTTTATTATCTCATTTTCTCTCTAGTCCTCCTAATTCAATATCCTCTGAATTTTGTAATCACACTCTTCACACTTTTTTCTTAGACCATTAATGATGATATTTAATGCAACCACACTTTACACCACTCCTAAAGTACAGCATGAGCATAATAATGCCTAGCTTTTAGAAAGCACAATCTATCCACAACTCACAAAGCGTTTCATATGTCAGGTAAATGTTTTTCCCCCATATTACAACAGAATATGCAAATGGTGTAGACTAGCTTCCTCTTCCTGTGCAATATCCATAGCCAAAGGAGAGAGATATACAAACTTCTCCAGATTGTGTTTTGGAGGGGCTAAATGAGCTTTCCACTCTGAACTGCCCTTTCTGGGACCCCAGCTCCTCTAGAGGAAGATAGGAAGAGTGCCAAATAGCTCTGGGGAAGCAACCTTGACAAAAGAGAGCTGGGACACAAAACAAGCCTGGTTGACCCCTTGTCAAGAGGAGTGTATTCCAAGAATCTGTCCAGCTTAAAGTATGGGTAATTTTCTGTGTTGAGAGACTTATGAATGGATGAGAAAGAATTAATTCCCCAGTTAAGTTTTGAGTAAACTCTTGGTATGTTTCCCATAGGAAGATATGACATGCTACGGATGAAGACTGGATAGTTAGGAGGCAGAAGGCACCAAACAGGTGCCACTTAGCCTTCCCAGAGAAGTACTCCCACACACTCATCGAGACCAGAACAAAAAAAGGCAGCTTTGAGGAGGAGAGGTGAAAATCAAATAAGAAAAGAGTGCATGTAGCTCACAGTTGCTGGGTTTCTCTCCCACATACCCATTAGCTTCTTACTTGACCATCTCTTTTATTGCCCAGAGAATAAACTCCATTTATTGCATCCTGTGAAATTAGCAGGCCAGTGCAACTGGATGCCTTCAGCCCACTTGCAAATCTGGATGATGCTGTACCACTGCAGAGCTGCGTGGCAGCAACTACGTGAGCTGCAGCCCCCGAGCTGCTATTCAGTCCAGCTGGATATATGGAAAGACCCATCTGCCTCTGCCTTCTAACCAAGTGCTTTTGCATACCCCACTGCTATACTTGCCAGGCACAGGAGCACAGCTGCCTATCTCTCCTCATGGAACTTCTTCCCTTGTCTGGGACAGAGAGCCATGCAGTCCCATTCTTCTCTGTCCTTCAAGGTGGTTTTCTATCTCTGAACTTATGCTACCATTTCAAAAAATCTTACATTTTGAGTATCCATGTTTTCAGAGGTATTTCAAAAAATCTTACATTTTGAGCATCCATGTTTTCAGAGGTGCCGTATGCTTGTAGCTCCCACTAAAACTTCACCTGGGCTAACAGCTCCCAAAAGCACATTGAGGGGCAACTGGAGCTGAAGACAGGAAAAATAAGAAAACCCTTCTTGAAAGCCACAGTCTGAAAGTACTTTTTAATGCTGTTTCACTCGTAGTTCTGGGGACACCATCTCAAACAGAAAAAAAAAAAAAACAAAAATACACAGAAAGATGCATGGTTTGAATCAAAAGTATGAAAAGTATCCGGTGTTGTCCAATGCCTATTTGATATCTTTTTCACATAAGATGGAAAATAGTAGGACTATATTTTTTGACTGCTTTCTAGTTTAAAGAATAAAAATAAAGAAAGTTGAGATCCAAAAATTCAACAATCACTATTAATTTCTGGTGCTGTTCCACAGTTTGGACATATCCTTTGGATTTATACTGAGCTATTGTTGGATGCCTGGTGTTACGGGCATTCTTGTTAGCAGCAGTGACATGTTACAGGTATTTTTCAAAAATGGGAAAAGGTGTGCCTCACTTTTTTGGTGAAACTTCACTCCAAATAATTACATTCTGAATGCCTAAAGTCTCAGAGATTTTATTTGGGTAAAACATTAGCTTCTTGCCATAAAACTACAATGTAATGGTTTTTCGCACCATTAAACAGCTGCCATTATTCATATGAAAGTTATCTCTATGCTGCTGATCAGTGAAATGTATTATTTCTCATACCCCCACCACTATATTTATGGAGTCAGTGTCCACACTACTGATAGCAAGACCATTTATTCCATTTAACATGGACCATGCCCTCAGTCCCACACCAAGAAGTCATTCTAATATCTCAAGTCTACAAGCAGCTGCAAACATGCATGAACTTCTGTGCATTTAGCAGAACACATTAGTGCTAGCTGAAGAAGTTTTCATTCTCTACAATGTTTTAATTAGGTAAAAGTCTGTAGGGAACAAAGCTGACCAGAAACCTCTTGCAGCAGAATCCTGGATAGAGCATGGGCAGTATATACTCCTTTCCTTCTACAAAACCTAGGCAACCAGCCTAGGCAAGAGCGTAACATGGGACTAGAGGATTATCCGTCACAATTCAAATGCAATTCTCTGATAATGGTAATAGTATTCCAGTGTTAGAAGTGATAGACTTACATAATTAGCTGCAAGTGCTATTTCTGTGTGTGTAAAATCTTTTAATTGTTTCCTTTTTAATTATTTTAAATTACCTAATAACTCTTTGGCAAAGAAGGATGTATGGGAGGGAGGTAGAATGAGCCCGCCATCGTTAGGAAAGCTCTTTAAGAGCTCCATTATGTGCTGTGAGCATCTGACTCTTTGTAGCATGAGTCACCCACAAAGTCTTGCGCCATCAAGTAATTAAGGTTCCTTAATACAGAGTGGGAGGGGAGGAAGTAATATCATTTGTCATTATGATCACATTCCTACAAGTATATATCATAACTATTTTATAAATGGATTATTAGCAAATCAGATTACAGCACTAATTTTTTCTCCCAGCATTTCCCTTACCCATGTGCTATAGAGTCATCTGCTCCCCAGTAGTACTATACTTCTCTTCCGTCTGTTTTCTTCCCTCTTTGCTATCTCACATTCATACACAAACATTTACGTAAACTCATCCAGGACAGGAACAACTGAACAATAGTTGTTATCAAACTTGAAAGTGAAAAACATTTCTGGTTGTCACTGGAAATCTTTCTGAATGGATGGCAGTGTGGCAACTTAGGTAAAATACGGTGATCATAACCCAGTTCTGAGCTGAACTGTGAAAGAAGAATTCACAACATAATGCCATCTCCACGTGGGCTAGTAATCTCAGAAGAAAGGACAAGGGTTTACAGGCCTGAAAGGAAAATCACATATCTCACCTTTACTGGAAAAAGCAGGACTGTTAGGTAAGACAAGTTAGGTAACTTACTTTCTTTCTAACAAAGTTTGAGACAACAAAAGATAGACTGTTCCAACAAAAACTCAAGGGCAAGACAAAGTTAAGCAAGAGCTGATGGAATGGGCAGCAAGAAGAAAGGAAAAAAGTGGAGGGACGGGAATTCAAATAAACTGAAGGAAAACAGGGAGAAACACAGGTCAAATTTACCATAAGCAGACAATGAAATCTGTTATAATTTTCAAGAGCACCCACAGGATTTAGCAGCCCTGAGGAAGCGTAATCATTGTGTCTGTTGTAACTTCATAAAAAGAACAGAGATTGAGATGTTTCTGTATTTTATGCACAGGCTGTTTTGGAAACATCCTTTAAAATTCATTAAAGTCAGCAAGCCAAAGCCTGAAATGGTACACAACGTGAAAGTTAAGGCCAAGCAGCTCTCCTTCCCAGCAATGTAAAACAGAACATTTCTTACAGATTTACCAGAAAAAGTAAAGGAACGGTTTTGGGATAAGAAATAATAGGTTGTGAGGCCACAGTTCTACTCCTCCAGTCTTTCTTTTGTCATTTCCAAAAGGAAAAACCATCAAATAAGGTGGCATAGTCTTTGCACAAATTCCTTTGCCAGCTAGTAAGGTGTGATTATATCACCCCAAGCATTTGGTAGGGAAGGATTAAGAGTATTGCCAGACTGAGGCTCAGCAATACTGAAGAATCTGCAAGGAACTTCTCCTGCTTAATCTCAACTCTGCATCTAACCCTCCTTCAGGATATGCATGACAAATCTGTTTGGTGGAGCTGTCACCTGACAGCTCCCCTCCCCACTGAACACTGTTTGTTTTGGATCTGATCTCCTCTGTACTGTCCTCATCTCAACTACATTATGGACACACCAAGGCAATTCATCCATAAACAGAGCTGCCATATTCATTTCAAGATACAGTGACATATTGGGAAAAAAAAAAAAAAAAAGGAGAGAGAAAGAGTGACACCAAAGCAAGCAAAAATATACAACCATGTCCAGGACTCCTGGTTTAAATTTTGTCCACACAGTCCTTCAGTTGTTCAAAGTTCTCCAGTGTCTAGTTTTGCCACTAACATTGCATGTGAGAGGAATGAAAGCCCAGGACAGCCTGAGACACTTAGCCCACACAGTAGGAAAGACCTGCAGATCTCACCAGGCCAGGATTTCTTTAGTGTGTAGCCCAGCATCTCCTTGAACCAACATGAGAGGTGGGCTGGAGGGTACTCAGCGCTGCTTGTCTTCATAAACTTTGTGCTTGTTTTTGAGGAGGTTAGTTTCTGCCTGGATGGTGATTCCCAAGTGTCAGTAGCCCACATTTACCTTTGAGGGAGAATGTAAGTAAAAACATAATTGCCACTCCTGTTCTTCCATCCCAGTTAACTCAAAGGTCTTTGCTTAATTTCTGTTGGCTGAAAAGCATGAGTTTTTCTGCAAGTCCTTCCCACAACAGTGACTCTCTATCTCTGTAGAGCAGGCTTGATTCTCCTTAAATATTGCTATGGTGCCATTTTAATCAGTAATTACACACAAAGCAGAGTCATTAACCCCATCTAAAATGAGCCCCCTCTCACTGGTACTGAAACAATAGCATATGCCATTGTATGGGCAAATGTCTCAACTCTACTCTCTCTAAGGTGCTACTTCACAATGTTAAACCTATAAAACTCAATAATACTCTAGCCTGGGAGAAAAATTCTGAGAAAACTCTGGAGAAGTCAATTTATTTGAAAGTTAACCAGACATATTTCAATCTCAATTGGACATCTTGAAACACAACATAAATTTTTATATAGGTTATTTGATTCTCACACCTCATAAATTAAATAGAATGATCTCTGATATATCTAATGCCTGGTGGTAAAAACTGTGGAAGGATGGATTTCTGGTACATTTGCTTCCAGTGCCCTGCAGTTAGGTCCTGGTGGGCATCAGTTAAGGTTAACAGGCAATGAGGGGCAGTGACAGGAGACAGTTTCAAGACCTGAGTAATTTGCAAAGGAAAGTCAGCTTGCTGGGACCAGTCCACTAGCTGCTCTGCATCTGATACAGCTATCAGTGAGGTAGGTGCTGTTACTCAACATCACTCCAAATTGTAGAAAACTAGAGCATTGCTGGACAAGCCAAAAGCAAATATTCCAGCAAAAAAACTTTCATAACACAGCTGGATGAAAAATTCTTTTGCTTAATTTATCCCATCCGAAGTTGCTCACAACTTCTCACCTACCTGCCATTTTAGTGAACCAATAATAAAATTTGATTTCTAAGCTGCAAATAGGATGAAAAAAGAATCAATAAAATTGTATCTTGCAAATGTCTTGATTGAATATAGAGTAGTTTAGCCATCAAAATCCTCTTGTGGGTTTTTATGTCTTTGACTGAATAACACAGGAACAAAGGAACACGTTACAAGTCAGAATTTGACCCATATTAACTATCTGCATAATTCATCTAGTCAAGAAGATAAATAATGCCACTTACGTCCATAGACACAACCTGCATGTGACAGTGCAAATGCATTATTTGTGTCTCTAAATGTACACACAAAATCTACTTTCAGGAAAACTCAAGATGAACACCACTTTTTTGTACTTCCACAGATAAAACTCACATGTTCCCAGGAAGCAAACACCATCAAATTAAACAAGTTTTCTTTAGCGTGCAATCTGACTACAAATACATGCATTAATAAGGAGATTAATTTAACTCTGAAGCAGAAATTTATGAGCCTGTACTATTTTAAGTGTATAATAGTAGTGATATCTGTTATAAAATAGTAGGGATAGCATGGAGGATATTACACTATAATTAGAACTGGCATATATCTCATACATAATAATAAAGTTTGTACCTGTCATCAGCAATTGTTGTCATTAACAACTGCACAGCTAGAACGCTGCCATGATCGGTAACACCAGAGAGCTGTTTTTCTTTTTTTTGGTTTAGGAGGTCTCCTCCAGTCTTATATTTCTTTCTTGCCTAATTTGTTTGATAAAAACTAATCCTTTTGACAGAGATGTGTATCATCACTAGGCTTCAGAGTGAACAACGCAGTGCAGCACTGCGGCACAAAGGAGGAAAAAATGGGAAGGAATTCATTTTTCACAGAGCCATCATTTCCCATACAGAAAGGGAATTATTATTTGTTCTGCTTATCTTGTTTTCAAGGGCTGGCTCTGTAGCCAGGTGGGTGAGCAGCATTTTAGTTTTAAAGTAAGCACGTTTTCAAGCTCCTTGAGCCATATGGCCCACAGAGAAGTAAAACTCCAGCCTGCGAGCAGGGTGCTCAAGACCTCTGCTCTAGGCAGCTGTGTGCAGTTCTGAACTCGCAGTATGTTTATAGGAAATGTGTTAATTTTTATGCATTCTAATTTGATTAAGTTCCTTCTCTTGGCAACTGGTCATTGTAAGTGCCTTTTTGATCAGCAGGGGACTAATACGACATGGGAGCTACAGCCCAGGCAATGGAAAACATTATAGGCACAGTGGAGGACATATTTGCAAAGGATATCTCCTGCACCTGGACTCCATTTATTAAGTTTGCAGAAAGGACAACTCCTGCCAAGCAGCCAGACACTCTGACCTTGTTTGAACCTGCCTGCTGCCTGCAGAGTGGGATCTGTAGCAGGCAGGAGAGAAGGAGGTGCACTGAGCACACTGTTGCTCCTCAGAGACTCACTGCAATATATAAGGAGTTTATGTTCACAAAGTGTTTTACTTTTAAAGCCTGTATTCTTTCATCTCGTCACAGGCTGTAACTTTGCTATTGAACTATATTGCTGTGTCTAGTCGGGGTGTGTGTTTGTATGCTGGTGTCAATCATTTCCTTTTGTACCCTTCACCGGCTGCAGCTAGCAGTGCGGCAGGCGACTCTTGCTCTCACTCTGTTGCTGCTGCTTGTTTTTATTATATAATTTTTCCCCCTCCTCAAGTTTTATAACCTATCAAGGTCTAAAGTCTGTAATAAAAAGTCAAAAGGAAAAAAGAAAAGAGCACACAAAGTTAATATAGTTTGGATTCAATGCCCAGATCATCTTCAGCAAAGTTCTAGTTTTTCCACAGTGACATGAAATTGAACTTATCCCATCATGTAGTCCTCATTTCAAATTTAGAGATTTTAGCATTCCACAGAAGCCTTAACGATCGTGCTTGGCTCTCAGATACTGCAGAGATAAGTGTACTGCAAATAGCTAAGCTGAATTGATATAGATACTCTTTTCCCTAATAAAAAAAGAGATCCTTCAAAACAACAAATTACCTAACCAGAGCATTATCTTTTCAAATGAATAACAAATTATTAAAAAAAAAAAAAAAAAAAAGAGAGAGAGACCAAGCTACAATTCCGTTCCCCACATAACTGAGATGTCTACTACTTAAAACTGCTCCTCCCAGCCTGAAAACAACATAGGACTAACAAGTGAGCTTAATTTGATGTCTGTTGGATGACTTTATTTAAAACCAGGCATACCCTTAAGGCATCTAAGTGGCTTGGGATTTTACCCAGTCCATTAACATCCTGATGCAGCACACTCTAACTCCTCAAAAGATTATTGCTGGGGCTAGAGCCCATGGAGGAAAAGCTTCTCCTAATGCTGGGACTCACCTATGGGACTACAGGAGAGAGATCAGCCCAGGACGGAGGAGAAGAGAGGAGTTGCCATCCCTCATGGTGAGCAGTGCCTTGCCAAGGGAGCCAGAGGGTGCTGGTGATGATGGCGAGGGTGTTTGTGTGATTTGTCCATTAGAGGGATAGGGACAAGGAATGGCCTGCTAATTTTACACTCCACAAAATTGGCAGGTCGCCATCCCAGGCTGTTTGTTACCACTGATCTGGGCAAGATTTGAATAGGTTAGATGGAAGTGAAATGCTGTGTTCTATAATTAGTCCAAAAAGGCTTGCAGCTCCTAATTACATTTAGTTTAGTCATTAAGTATTACCTTGTAAAATTTGTACACAGTTCTCCCTTTGTCTGTAAAAGAAAAGGAAAAGGAAAAATTAACACATCATTCAGACCTATAAAGGTAAAAGATAACACTAGGTTTATTTATAAAAGGCTTGTGGCAGCTTAAAAACATCATTAAGAGCCTAAGTAGCTGAACACTCAGGCTGTTCATGGTCTAAACAGGGAGATGTGGTGGGGAAAAAGCCCTAAGACAGGGCAGTGGCTGGTGCCTTGGCAGAGCCTCGAGGCTGGAACAGCCCCACTCGGACCACCTCACCAGAGCCATGTGTGGGCAGCTGGATGGCCCCTTGCCAGGGTACAGACAGAGCAGTGGACAAAGGGCAGAGAAGGGCATCCACCAGAAACCTGGGAGCACACAGTTAGTGAGTGAGCTGCTTGACAAGCACAAAAGGAGCAGGAGAATATGCTGAACTGGAAAGAGCAGATTGGAGATCCCACAACATGTGGTGTATGCTTTCCCACATTTGTACTGCTACAGAAGTTCAGTTACTATAACCAGCCTCAAAAAATCCACTGATATTCCAGTAAGCTAAAACAATGGCAAGAGATACCCTCATATATACACTATGACAGTAGTTTGCTATGACAGTAGTTTGCTAGCAGACATAGGGCAGTTTGTTTGGAGTGGGATATTTGTCATTCTGCTCACTACTGCTTCTGGAAAGGAGGAGGTGCAAGGGAAAGACTGTTTGTCCTACAAAGCAATGAAACTGCGTCTGACCGGTTCTCTGCGATACCAGGCAAAGCATTGTTGGGAATATTAATAGTCATATACACAAAGAAAAAGATCAACTCGCAGCTGGTGATGAGTGTCTCTGGCTGTGGAACACTCCCTCTAAGGAAGTGGCCTTCATCCAGGACATGGTACCCCTTCAGAGGCTAACCCTTAAATGAGCCCAGGGAGGTGACAGACTTAGGGTCCACTCCTTCTAGTCATCTGAGAAGCACAGGTAAATTGCTTGCACCTTTGCTTCCTGGGCCAGCCATATCCCTTTACCAGGTGCTCAATCATCAGTTCAGGCCATGACCTAACAGTTCCCCTACAAATGCGATAACAGTCTGGCTTTTCACTGTACTGCTTCCAAGGAAGTGAGGCCAAGTCTAGCCAGCTCTATATATTTCTTTTTTCCAGAACATTATTTGATAGAATTAAAAAATAACCCACATCTTGTTTACAAAATTCAATTTGTGTTCTTGAACTGTATTTCAGCAACCAAAAGGTAAAAAGATATGCCAAACTACTGCATAGGACACAAAAAAGAAAACTTGCCAGAACATCCCAACAGAACTGTTCACATGATAGATGATCTGCTCATTTGAAAGTATGCACTTAGTGAAAGAAAGTACATCTGATTTTACTGGACTTTCTAGATATTTAAATAGATTAAGATGTTTCTCTGTTGCAACACAAGAATGGTTTCTCTGAGCTCCAACAATTATTAGCATAAGTAAGAAAGGGCTATTGTTACTTGGTTAAGGAGAATTAGGAATAGAATTTCAAAAATATGGAAATAATTTTTCCCAAGCAAACTTGAAAGAAAATGAAAAAAATATTCTCGTAAAATGAAATTTTAGCAATCCTAGTTCTCTGAAAATTTGCAAACAAGAAAAAGCCCTTGATTTCTTGCTGAAAACAGTTTTTTTTTTGGGGGGAATGGCAAAATGTCAATGCTCACTACTTCTTAACTTGGAATAATTCATTCATTAATTTCTTCCTAATACCTTGTGATTATCTCTGGCCAAACACTACAAATACCTACCACATCTGTGAGCATTAAGTGACACTTCAAAATAGTAAAGGATTTCACTCATGGAATCATAGAATCATAGAATTAGCATGGTTGGAAAAGACCTACAAGATCATCCAGTCCAACCATCCACCTACCATCAATATAACCCCACTAAACCATGTCTCTCAACGCTGTATCTAAATGTTTCTTGAACACCTCCAAGGACGGTGACTCAACCACCTCCCTGGACAGCCTGTTCCAGCACCTGACCACTCTTTCAGAAAAGTAGTATTTCCTAATGTCCAGCCTAAATCTCCCCTGGCGCAACTTGAAGCTATTCCCCCTCGTCCTCTCACTAGTTACAAGAGAGAAGAGGCCGACCCCCAACTCACTACAGCCTCCCTTCAGGTAGTTATAGAGAGTGATAAGGTCCCCCCTGAGCCTCCTCTTCTCCAGACTGAACAATCCCAGCTCCCTCAGCCACTCCTCATAAGGCCTGTGCTCCAAACCCCTCACCAGCTTCGTCGCCCTCCTCTGAACACGCTCCAGGGCCTCAATGTCTTTCTTGCAGTGAGGAGCCTAAAGTTATCGGAAACACCTCACCTTCACTGTGTTTCTTTGAGGTCTAGTATCTTCTCATAAGAGGTGTGTTCTGATCTCACAACAAATAAAGAAAGCAAAAACAGCTTTTAAAGACATATATTTTTTTCCAAATCAAGCCCATTAGCACATTACATTGGTGTTCCCTCAGCTTGGTGCAACTTAGAGAGTGATGGGATTGGTGATGGAAAGAAGAATCTTCGTGTTGGTTAACACAAGTAGCAATAACATTGTTAACAGTGCAAATGATTTCTTCTTTCTTTGAAAAGAACTGCCAAATTATAAAAAATAATTCTGAGCGCCCTGAACAAGGTAGAAATGACTGCACATAAATGACAGAATGCTGTTACACTGTATGTGAACTACAGAACTACCACCAAAGTTCAGAGACTAGTTCTATGGCACAAATATACATCATCAAGAAGCCCATCGTAGCAATTAATTAATTCTAATGTTTTATTTGTGCCCACAAAAAATATTAACAAATCACAAAGCCATTTGTGAATAAATTGTAAGGAAAAAAAAATAAGTTCATCAAACAAAGCCAGGCCTGGCATGTAGTTTGGGCAGTTCTGAGAACAGCAGGCAAGGTCAGAGTGAGGTACATCCTAGCACAGCTCACCGGTCCCCTCACAGCACCAGTGAGTCTTACCCTTCAGTAGATTCCTACCTACTTCTCTATCAATTTTCCCTGAAAGAAGGGATGGTTTTGGTTTTCTTCTGACTTCATCCTCATGACCCATTTTTTCTTTAAGCCTAGATGGAGGTTCTTATATCATGTTTGTTCACACTGGCTTTGTGCCAGTTTCACTTATTAGACTGGTATTTGTTTGGTTTTAGGTAACTGAAATAACTTTCTGAAATTTATCTTTCTTTAACGTCATTTTCCTTGTTAATGAGGGGCTTTTTACCCCTCAATCACTATGACATTGTACAGATTTTAAAAAGCTCAAAAACCATTGAGCATTTAAGTGATCTGTAATTATCTACAGGAGACTCTGCTGAAATCTGAAGGAAAGTTCAGAATTCATTTTTGTTTTACTTGAACTGTTCCTTGTATTGCAGTAATGCACAGAGCCAGGACAGTCTCAAACACAGATTTGTTTCAAAAGCACTCAAAAAAAAGAACTCCGGGTGAAAAAAGAAGTGAAACAAAGACAGAAAGAACAATCATTTCTGGCAAGTCCTCAGCCGCGTTTTGTCCCTACTCTAGCCCTAGGTTCAGAAGGTGAACTTAAAATTCTGCACAAAACTCAGTGCCAATACTCAGAAGTAATCATCCAAGTCTATGTGTATTTCTGTACTGTTCCAGTCTGGCACTGTAGAAAAGATTTCAAACCTGCAGGTCAAACAGGTGTTAGCCAGAGTCCTTCTCAACATATGTCTGTACAGTTTTAGAAAAGAAAAAAAAATGAAAAACAACTCTGGAAGAAAAAAGACAATACATGAGAGTTAGAAAAAAAACCAAGTGTTTGCAATTCTAGAAAACAGGCTAAGTTTGTATTTATGATCTTGGAAAATGAGCATGTTACTGATTAATAATAGTCTTAAATGAGCGAACTGGCTAATATGAGAATTAGTAAATTAGCAGAGTCCTAATAAAATCAGAGAGACTGATCACATTACCCTTCAAATCAGGTAAAGCTGTGGCTGTTTATGGGCTCTTCTGGAAGAGGACAGCACTGAACTATGAATTCACCTTTCTAGTGTAAAACAGTAAGTTTCAAGCGCTGTCTCAATACCAGTCCAAATGTTCTCCTCAGCTACTGTGGGTTCAGCCCAGAGAGCACTAAGAGAAGAGGCCGAGCTCTAGCAGAGCACTTCTCTTTCTGTTCAGGAGGAGGGAAGATTCCCAAGCCCAGAGGCAGCTGAGTGCCTCCACTGCACCAGCAAGCCACATGTACAGGCCATCCCCTGGCATAGTGTGCCACACAAGGTTCAGCTCCAGGTTAAGAAGCCTAAACTTGGGTACATACAGGCAGGCTAGTGAAAAAACCCCATTGCCCAAACATCGGTGTCTGGCTCTGGCTGTCCTGAAGGATTCAAGACACCCATGCCAGGGCTGGCAAGGGTGACACGGAGGCTGGTGTGCAGTCAGCCTGTAGTACTGTGCGTCACCCATTTGCGGTCTTGACTGGAGAACACCAACCACTTCCAGGGCTAAAATAAGCTATAGACAATTAAGTGAGTCTGAGATGCATTTCAAAAGCTATTGAGTAGAAAGCTATGCTACTAAAAAATTTAAAGAGCTGACTTAATTCCCCTAAGGCAACAATTTCAGCTTTGAAAGAATACAACTTTTTAGTCAATAGGTTATGAAATACATCTCAAAGTTGCTTAATTAATCAGTTATGGCTGAATTTAGCTTGAAAAGTGGGCTAAGGGGATAGTTATTGAACATCTACAATAGGCATGACTACGCAGAAGTGATGCTATGATGTTGACATGGGAGGGCCTCCGGCTAGTTTGTGTGTTAATTCTCTGACGGTGCCTGTAAAGAGCTAGATATTCTCAGACAACAAAGAAAAACTCAGGTTACATTTGCACCTGAGTACTTAATAAAAGCATTACGTTGTATCTCCTAAAAATCTAAATTCCAAAAAGCTGTCATATGCTACATACCAGATTCTCATGCAGTGTAAACTATAGCAGCTCCTTAGCTTGCCATGCGGATTTCCCAATTTACATCGCCTAAAAGACCTGGCCAAGTGCCAATACAGTTAGAAAAGCAGATTCTTTTCTTCCTTGGTTTCATTTTCATGATTTTCATGTCTTTGCACTTCCTTTGCTCAGTTATAGACCAGAAGCAACAAAGTGCTCAGAATTAAAATGTGCACTTGATCTATATTCTCTGTAGCAAAGCAGTGGAAATTTTGTGAACTTGCCAGTCTTTTGAGATTTCCAACCTATTCTGGCAAATTCTTGAGGTTTGGATAATAAAATTACGAGACAATTCCCACAGGTATATTTTTCACCTTTTAAATATCTTTTATATGCTGCATTACTTTCATGTGATGTTTCCCACAGCTCTGCTCTGATGAAACATAGCAAATTCATTGAGTAACAGTCCCCTTACAATAGCCAGCACTGGCACAGAGTACATCTGCTGACGATGAATCTGAGATTGTCTTTCATTTAGTGTAGCACAGTGCAGAAACAAGGTGTCATTCTTGGACTCCATGATCTAAAATGTTGAAAGCCAACACCTTGCCTGCAGGATATAACTCCACTGTGGTCTGTCCTGCAAATAAGCCTTGAAAATCCCCAGACCCCTTTCACCAGGTATTTACATCAACACACACACTAGGAACACCTCAGATGTATTCCCTGACTCCAGATGTAGGCTGAGGAGAAGGCTGCATCTGAAAAGACTGATGTTTCCAAAAGACCAAAGACTCAATGACTGACACAAATTCTTCTGCCTCTTTCAGAAGTGATAGACTGTCATAAATAAAGACATGAATTTATTTCTCAAAACACCTACACACCTGTTTTCCTGGCAGGCTGTGCTCTGTGAGGTGCCCCATTCCAGAGGCAGTCTGCTAGTTGACATTGGGGTAGGCTACGCACAAGAACATGGGACACAAGCTTACGCTGCTTTAGAACTAGACAGAAACATGAGAAAAGCTGCAGCTGACAAGCTGAAAAGTGAAAGACTATAGCTCTTTCCATTCTACCACAGCTTTTCAGTACAGCTCAAGCAATTTTCTATCCCAGACACCCTAGGAAAATAAAAGAAAATGTAAGTCACATAAAGCTTAGTTTTTATCCTCTACAGAAAGCTTGGAGATCCCTGATCTCACATATCCTCTCCTCCTACCGCACAAGCAAACCTTGATACATCAGCCTCCATAGCCACCAGAGAAGGAACAGGGCAAGTAAGGCAAGACAGTGTAAGTCATTCCTGGAGGTCTTGCAGTGGGGTTGCCTAGTGTGGGGGCAGTAGAGCAGCCACAGCAGTCTGAGAGACATTTAAAGAAAGGGCATGTTTCTGAGAAGAAAAGTGAAGCGAAGAAGCATATGTTCTTCAAAGAAAACTGATGGACTGGTAAGCAAGCTAAAAGCAAAAGAAATTCAGTTCAGATATGCTGGATTTCCCACAGCTGCTCATAACTCACATATCCAAATATGTGCAATGCCACATTACAATGCACCTGAGCAATCCATATTTGATTTTTCACATGCAAATTCACTTGTTTCTTCCTTTCTCAAGGTGTCCTTAAACAGTTAAGCAAAAAGAACATTTTCCAACCTCTAGCATGTAAGTAACTTTTTGCATTAAATTATACTGCCATCAATTATTAAATAAAGATTGTCATTAAATATTACAGTGAAGAATATTATCAATATTATATCTGTCACAGATGAAAAAGTTACATATATGGATGAATGTAACCTGTTCATTGGTTTATGAACCCAGAGTTCCCTTGATAGTGCCACTGATAACACAATATCTTCAGATATTGGATTTTGTATATGTTACATCTGAAAGATGAGCAAAAACAGATGTAGCCAGACAGCTCCCTTTGGTTATGTACATGAGGAAGCTTTACAGAACAAGTTATTTTAGCTAAGGCTGGCAATAATTTATGCTGAATAAATTGCCTCTATATTTCTGTTTCAGGCAGAAGCAACATAGAAAGAATGAACTTTTTTGTTATATCAACTCATTTTGAGCCAAATTATGCTTCTTTTTGAGAACCCACTATTGCAAACATAGAAGACATGTGGATCTAGACATTAGCACCTTCTAAAAGTTGGCTCAATAAAAGCTGTTTAGCAGTTAAACATGGAAGCTGTTGTCAGCTTCACAGAGGAGTAACTTATTCCAAATTTTGGAAATGGAAATTCTGATCTGATGTATACTTCAGTCTTATTATTCCTCAAGTACTGTGTCCAGTTTTGGGCCCCTTACTGCAAGAAAGACATTGAGGCCCTGGAGCGTGTTCAGAGGAGGGCGACGAAGCTGGTGAGGGGTTTGGAGCACAGGCCTTATGAGGAGCAGCTGAGGAAGCTGGGATTGTTCAGTCTGGAGAAGAGGAGGCTCAGGGGGGACCTTATCACTCTCTATAACTACCTGAAGGGAGGCTGTAGTGAGCTGGGGGTCGGCCTCTTCTCTCTTGTAACTAGTGAGAGGACGAGGGGGAATGGCTTCAAGTTGCACCAGGGGAGATGTAGGCTGGACATTAGGAAATACTACTTTTCTGAAAGAGTGGTCAGGTGCTGGAACAGGCTGTCCAGGGAGGTGGTTGAGTCACCGTCCTTGGAAGTATTCAAGAAACATTTAGATATAGCGTTGAGAGACATGGTTTAGTGGGGTTATTGGTGGTAGGTGGATGGTTGGACTGGATGATCTTGTAGGTCTTTTCCAACCTAGCTAATTCTATGATTCTATAACTTCATCCTGTGAAGTGTCTTTCCTTTTTTTCCCAGTAATGTCATCAGAAACTGTAATAGACACTGTTGTATGTTTATTGATTCTGTATTTTTCTCTGTCTTCTAGATTTTAAAATGGAAATTATAAGATTGAAAATAAAAAAGACCCCAGTGGACGTAGTTTAAATCTGATTTAAGATGCTTATTCCTGGGGTATTAAATTTGTAAGTTTTAAATATATCTTATTTTCAATCTTTTTCTTGACTCCTGAAAATAATGTCAGCTCAAGATCTCTCAGCTGTTTTGGAAATCTGGGAATGACTTGTACTATTTATTCCTCTATTACTGCTATCAGCCCAAAACTCACTTCTCTGTATTTTCACAAGGTCATCGCTATCGACACAATGTTTTCTTAGTCTCGCTGTCTGGAACAGCCTATGTTTCTCTGCCTTCAAACTTAGGTCTCCTGAAATTTCATTTGCACAAATATCTCTCCCATTAATTTTTCTTAGCTTAGTTCTAACACTGCTGCTTATTTTCAATTTGAGCTTAATACAATCTTAATGAAGTCAATGAGAAAGTCTTTCCTTTGACTCAAACTGGAGCATGTAAATCCACATCAAGAACTTGGGAGATTATTCAGGTCTTCTAGCATGCTGAGTTAATGAGTGAAAGTCAGTAACTTCACAGGTGAGATGCCAACTTAGAGATTCTTGTCCTCAGCAAGTCACCATTTTAGGGTCCCAGTGTTCATCACCATTAGGCAACATACTAGTTTATCACCGTTATAAAAAGGCAGAGTGAGGAAAATTGTTTTAGAATACACCTGAGCAGCTGTCTGAAAATCTAAGGCACTTCAGTAACTGAGTGCTAATAAAAGCGTTTTTCATGCAATCAATAATTTATTAACAGTTGGCTGCCAGTCTCACACTTGTTCTACTAATTTGCTCCAATCCACACACATTTTGGTGGATCAGGGCCAGCACAGAAAACAAAATGAAACAAACAAGAAAAAAAAACAACTACCAATGCTCATCCCTCTCATATTCTCTTCTCTGTCCACTCCGACCATGATCAAGCTCTTCTCTTTGCTGAGAACCAGTGTTCACAGTCTGACTAAGAAAATGATTCAGTCCTGAAAGTCACCATGTGATTAAACGAAACAAAGGGCTGACCTCTCCAGCAGCGGCAGCAGCAACACCAGCCGCTCCTGAAATGTCTAAAAGGCAAATGCATTAGTATGTTCAGCCACCATGCTGGCTAATGACTAGACATTTTCGAACATATGGGATCATTATTCCAGCATATCATCAGTGAACTTTCCAGAAAAGCTAATTAAAGGGCCCTTTAAATGCTTACCACAAAGTTGTGTTTTATCACAGCTCCTCACTTGCATTTGAAGAATTAGCAGTTTTCATCTCTCCTGCTCTCACCACCTTTCTATTTCCGGTGATCACTAAAAATGAGTAAAGCTAATTAAACAGATCTCTAATTTTTTCATCATAACTTACTTTTCCTTTTATTTCCTATGTATAAAGATTTCATTTCCCACTGACACAAAAAGGATTTAGAATGCACTGCGGCCAGTGGAAGATGGCTCATCTTCTGAGATACCTTCCTTCCTATATGTCCCTTCTTTAACTGCTTCTATTCTTTAATGGTTATGGCAAATGACATTAAAAGGTAATTTATAGATCGCAGGAAAGAAAGGTCATTTTCCTGGCCAATAGCTCCTAACAAGGGGTAAATTCTCTGGACAACTTCTCCTGCTGATCAGAATAATTTGCTAGGAAATGCGTAGATGACTAAAAACTCCTGCAAGACTGAACGTGGAAGCAAGCTTTTTCACTTCTTTGGGAAGGAATTTTTATTTTAGGGATGAATCTTCTCAAGCAAAAAAAACAAGAGCTTGCAAATATTAGGCAGGTGAAAAGCTATTATCTACCTTGCAAATCCAAACTGGGACAACTCTGAAGAAAAAGAAACAGAAACAAGGGGGAATGGCCTCAAGTTGTGTCAGGGGAGATTTAGGCTGGACATTAGGAAATACTACTTTTCTGAAAGAGTGGTCAGCCGCTGAAACGGGCTGCCCAGGGAGTTGGTGGAGTCACAGTCCTTGGAGGTGTTAAGAAACATTTAGATACAGCGTTGAGAGACATGGTTTAGTGGGGTTATTGGTGGTAAGTGGGTGGTTGGACTAGGTGATCTTGTAGGTCTTTTCCAACCTAGCTAATTCTATGATTCTATGAAATCACAGGATTTCAAAATGTGAATGGATCATAGCCAGCGCTACAATATCTAAGTCCATAGAAAATCTCATAATACAACTCTGGGCTACTGAAATAAATGAACTCATTGATGAGATCCACAAGCCCTCCTGCCCAGCTCAGCCCTTCAGATCACTCCTCATGGTGCAGTTAGAAGCAACCACCTCCACGTCCCTGGCAACATGCATAGGCTCGCCTGGCCATTCCCATCAAAAAAAATGCCTCCAGTGATAATGTTCAGGGCTATGTACATTAATACCAGCATCTTGTGACACAAGACACACAGTGAGCTGGGAAGGAAGAGCAGCTTAAGAGCAACATGCAGTGTCACCTCGAACTGCAACCTGCACCACCTGTGGGGCTGTGCTAATGAGTGAGCACTGCTCTGTGAAACAGCTTCTCAGCAGTGGAGAAAGAGAAAACAACAGGAACGCTGCCTCTCAGGGTGCTAAACAGTATATGTAATGCTATCAGGAGAGAGACACCTCACATGTATTGTGGCTGGGTCTTCATCATCAGGTTTTTAAGTGGTAATAGCTTTGAATAGGTATCTTGGAAAAATAAATAACCATTAAAATATATAAATCTAAACATCTGAGGAAAAAAAACCCAACAACCCAGCTGGTCATTTAACCAGCATGATCTCTCTAGATTTTGACTTGTTATAAAAGCCATATAAAGGTTTGAGACCTTGATCCTCCTGATAAACACGTTTAGAATCAGAGGAAAAGCACTCTTTTCTGTAGTAACACAATTTATCTGAGCAGACCTGTGCACATGATGAAATGTTTGTGGAATTGGGGAACTAAACCTGTTAAAAAGAATCCGAAAAGGCAGCACACGTGCATCAGAAGATTTTGTACGTATTGCATCCTGTGGAATAAACATCCCTGTGTGGAGTTGCATTGCAGAAAGCTGTGCCTGGCAGATGGCAAGGAGATGGAACACAGTTCCCCCCACCCCCTGCACGCACCGCCTGCTGAAACAACGGCTCCAGTGTCCTCTCTGCTTCCACTTCCAGCAAACGTGATCGCCAGAGAGAAATGTCAGCATCCTCCCCCCAGAAAAAGACCTAGCTCTACAGGTCAGATATTCTGAAAGGAAGTCAGAATGAGTTTTGTGCTGGCAGAAAGCAAACGCTAGAAAACAAAAATCCCTTCCTCCTTTGCCTCATTTGTGTCCTTTTCCTATCTCACTCCCATTTGCTTTGGCTTGCTCTGTCTCCTTCTCCCACCAGGCTCACGGCAGAAAGAGTGCAGGAGGTCATCAGGTGAGACTGCGCTGCTGTGTGCTTGCCCAGTGCCCTTCAGATCCCTGCAACATAAGCCGTGTATGCGTGTGTGTCACTAGAGATGTACAGCAGGTCAAAATATTCCGCTGCCTGTAAGTACAAAAGTATTGCCTAATCACGATGGGTCATCTAATGAATGAGCCAGAGCAACACTGTGCCATGTCCTTACAGATCATACGACAGAAAGAGACATACAGAAAAATACAGAATTCCTCAATTCCATATCTGGATAAACAGAATAAATTCACAGACTCAGCAGTCAGAAAAGACATAATCAAGTAAAATTATTTTCTTTGTGGATTGTCATACATTTCTCTGACCTGTCAAATATCAAATACCTGCTGTTTTCTGAAAAGTAATAAGCGTGGATCCTGATAGGAAGGCATATTAAAATCTCTATTACTTTACAACAATTTGTGTATAATATGACTTTGCTTCCCAGACCAGAGGATTTCTTTCCCCAGGGAATGGAAACATGGTGTTCCGCAATTACCCAGCCTATTTCAACACTGGCTTGGGTAGCTCAATATTTTTGTAGTTTTCAGAGCAGGCTTCATCCAAACTCAAGGTTTCTTCAACTTCCTTTACCAAATGTTCCCCGAAGTATATTCTCAGCTGCACTTCTTCACCAAGGCGGTGAGAATTCTGACATGCAGCTGCTGCACCTCTCTCTGTCACTCAGCCCAAAGGACACAGGAGCAGAGCAGCCCCAAGCAGTCAGACAGCATGCACACTGCCCTCCAAACCACAGCCACAGCAAGCAAAGTCTCAAGCAAATTTTACACAAAGCAATTACAATAACAAAGTCTGAAAGGTAAATAAACATAAGGAGAAATAAATGAATACTGGCAAATAGCCCCATAGCTCAGCTTACAGGTCAGGCAAGTAACAGTGTGCCCTCATGGAGTTAGCCCTATGTACCATCCATATGAAGCTTCCCACGTCACTGAGCACTCACTAGCCAATTAAATATTCATTTGAAAATTTAATGATGGCTTAAAGTATTGGAGCTAATCCAACTCACACCACCTTAAGTCTGTGCTCAGTAACTGCCTGGGAAAGGTGAGACAATTTCAAATAATGGGAAACACAGGTCCCTCACCACAAGTGTGAGCATGGGGAGAATGCGATGTCTGCAACCTCACAGAGACCTGGATATCTTTCTCTAGTTGCTTTTTTTTTTTTTTTAATCTGAGAGCTAAAAATTGAGACGCTCACATTTCAGTGCTTACACGAGCACTGCCACAGGCATGCCTCAGGGCTCAGCTGAGATCCTCAAGGAGAGGCACTTGGTGCCATTTGGGATGCTCAGCAGTAGGAGGGCTCCAGTGGGGGCTGCTCTCTGCAGAGGGCTCAGGTCCCAGAGCATTTCTCTTGGGGCACTTTGACCTGCAGACAGCGAGGAGTGTCATTACCTCTTCACATGCATCATCCAATACACTTGCCTCCCAGGGTCTACGCTGGAAAATAGCTTAAAAACAGAAATAACATCGCACTCTTAGGAGTAGGTTTGGTGAGAGAGATATTAAAACACTCACAGTAGCAGTAAAGAATGAAATCCAAACTGCTTTATGATGTGAGTTTTTTTGGCAAAATTATCAGTCAGTCTTGTGAAGTCAGAACTTGTGAACTGTGTGCCCTCCTTCCCCTTTGGGATTGTATATGAGGAAGAAATAGAGAAGGCGGGAGAAACCTTGAGGAGTTCTACAATTTGAGAGGCTAGATATTGTAACCAGGATGCTATTGAAAAAAAAAAAAAAAAAAAAAATCTATCTATTGAACTAAGAAGATGAGCACATGAACTTACAGAAAAATACCTCACTCAACTTACATTTGACTTATTTTGAAAGGAGAACAATTTGTTTTTTCTATAGTAACCAGCTGTAAACAACATTGTACTTTGCACAGATATTTTTACATCATTGCAGGACAGAAAAAAGATACAGACTCTGACCAGGATTTATATGGTGCTTGGAGCCTAGGATGTCTGACCTGGCAGATACGGCACACACTGTAAGAGACAGAGCAATTAGGATTACATTAATTAGATGTGAAATCTTGGTTATAATGAATTCAGTGACTCCTGGTAATAATTTCACCAAAAGGGCCTTAAATTATTACAATTACCAAGAATGATGAGATCTCTCCTCTTTTTGGCTAGCAGTCATTTCTGTCATCCTCACTCCTTTTAAGAGCAAAACTGAAGTTCTTTTCCATAATCTTTCCTGAGTCTTTCAGCAAGGATCCCAAGCACCTGAGGACAGAAACTGCAGTCAAAGAGTCTTGGCACTGCCATCACTTCCCACTGATTCCCTGGAAACTCTGCGGGGGAGAGAAAAGTACATGAAAACAGGGGTCTTGATGTCCCATGCCTCCCAAGAACCGTCCAATTACTCTGCATATGCATATAGATATGTTCATATACTGATTTAAATAACATCTGGTCCAGCAAGTATGTTGGTGGGATGTTTTCATCAGCAGCAATTCCAGCATCTGTCCACAGTCCAGCGTGCCCCTAAATCCACAGCATGAGAGAGAATTTTCCTTACAATCAGTAAGGAAAATACATATCAAAGATTTTGCTCTACCTCAGACCCTCTTGTGGCTAAATAAAGCTGCTCTCTATATGTGGAAGCATGAGAGGCAGGGAGTTGCACATGAGAAGCAGATACTGGCAGGAACAGAGCTATTCCACCAGGCTGCTGATGAAGGCTTTCAATTGTTTTTTGTTAAAGGGAGTTCCAAGGAGTTCACTCAAAGGAAAGAAATGAGGAACAATGATGGTCAAAATTGAGTACACAGAGAACACAAATGTATTTTCAAAAGCACAAGTGAAATACTGAATGCAGTCAAGTAGAGGTGGAGGTGCTGCTTGGATGAACCACAGCACTCTGAGTTCTCAGTTTAATGTCACTTCCATAAGGACTTCATGGAGAAATTATGTTGTTTTGGATGTACTTGTGAGCAGTCTCATTTGTCTGCCTATCTTCTGATCAATTCCCTCTGTTTCAAGTGAGGCCTTCTCTTTCTTGATTTGTTCAATAGAGAATGACCTACATAACCAACAGTAAAATCAAATGGAGATTAAACTTACTGTTAATGATGTGAAGGCCAAATTATTATTTAACATTTAAATGTGAACAATACTTGGCTCCAAATCTCATTTAATCTTCATGGATATCAATTATATTTTGTCATTTCTAGACTTGTGAAAATTTCATTCCTCCAAATGAGTTCAATAACTAACCCTCTTAAAAAGAAACACCACTTCTATTCTCAGTTTTTTTCAATACAGATTCTGAAAACATTAGTCCAATGGGATTTATATGGCCTGTTTAACATCCTTTTCTCTTTAGTTGGATTTGAGATATTATTCAAAGCTGGGGCTCTTTCCAAATGCTAAAATATTTGTTCCCTGAATAAATCACCGTATGTGTGAAAAGATCAGACACAGGTACATCTTTTATATAGTAGCTGTTCATTTACAGTGCTATCAGTCTTGCATTGTATTGTTATTTTCCACAGTGTGCAGCTCATTGCTGTGGATAAGACTGCAATGTTTCAATGCAAAGACACCTCTAGGAAAAGAATACAAATGTTTATAAACTCTGTTGGCTCATCACCAAGTACTCAGGTATGAGAATAAAAGAGAAGAGTGAATAGATCCAAGTATGGAAAGAGCAGAGAAGAAAGAATGGATCCAAGTCTCAGAGAGGCAGCTTGTCCCTTGAAGAAGGCACTCCACGAAAGCTCCTTACCATCCAGGCCGCATTTGCAAGGTGCAAGGAGGATTAGGTTGCTTTGGATGACCGTATTCCCACTTAACAGCTGGCACAACACATCGACGTGGTGGTAGGCAAGAATCATAGAATCACCAAGGTTGGAAAAGGCCTCCAAGATCATCCAGTCCAACCATCCACCTACTACCACTATTTCCCCACTAAACCAAAAACAAATACATACGATGCGAGGTTTACACTCCACCCAGACTGATGCAGCCTCTCACCCTAACTGGGACAGAAAGCCTGCAGCCCTACCAGACCCAGGGCGAGTCCCTGCCAGCCTTGTTGTGCCTGAATGCCCATTGGATGCTGTGCAATCACATCAGCCTCCGTAGCCTCCATCCTCACTTGTTCCTGGCTCTGGATTTGCCTCCCAGCCTTTGGCTGGGATTGATTCCCCAGCACAGCTGTGGAGCTGAATTCCCATCCCTGACATACAGCCTGTTTTTAGGACTGCACCGTGGCCCCAGCTGGTGCAGAGGGGCAATGACTGCTTTTTTCCATCCCCAGTCTCAACAAGCAGCCCTAAGCAAATAGCCTGCACAGCAGCTGTGCAGCCTGGGCCCTTCTCAGGGGACGGGTTTTAATTTCCCCAGTCCCTCTTCATTCCAGCCCCTTGGGTCTTATTTGGGTGGAGTTTTATTTCAGCCTAAATGTCTAAATTTGTTGCCTGATTCATAGGTGCAACCTGAGCCCCTTCCCATATTACATATTTGGACTGCTGACCACAAACACAATAGATTTTGCGGTCTTAAGGGCCACCTGTTGAAAGTGTCCAAATGTGCTCCCGCTTTGTGCAGTGCCTCCCACCTGCCTTCCTGCCTGTGACTCTCCCAGCCACTCGCCCAGTGTGCCGGCCTGCAATCATCGCCGTGCTGAACCGATTCAACATCTTGAAAAGCTAATTAACTTCATAAAAAATTCATATAGGCATGCAAATACTGTGGCCCAGATAAATAATTAACTGAACTCTTCCATACCAGCACCAGCGTGCTCCAAGGCTGCCCTCTCTTGCCAGGCCTGATCAACAATTATGCAAGGCATGTGATGTGGACCTCATTTGATGATTCTCTTCAAGGTGTAAACCTACACGGCAGCTTAATAAACAACATACATTGCACAGTCAACATTGATTTACACATCTTCTGAAGAGATGATGCATGAAATGATCAGAAAAGTCAATAATGCAGGCAAAATGTATGGGCTCGAGATAAGTAACAGAAAACAAAATCAATGCCTTCCAGCTATTACCATCATGAAGCAGAGTTCATAATAGATAACATTAAGTTTGAACAAGTTGCGTCATTCCAATACCTGCAATCAGCTGTCACTTCTGACAATAATTGCCAAAATGGTATTCATATACATATATGTTAGCTCTAACTCTGGTGTTAAATGCATTTAGCTGAATAATCAGGGCAAACAATCTGATGAGCCAGATATTTTATTATTCTGACATTAAAAGAAAGAAGACTGTGGAGCCTGTTAATCATGACCTGTATTACTACGTACATACAAATAGAGCGCTGAATAAAGCCCGATTTTTTCCTGCTGACATACTGAAATAAATGGCAGAGAAGGATCTGAAGCAGTTGATGGGATCAGCCTACTAGCCCAGAGGGATGAAATTCAGCAGAATGTGGCACTGACACTATCAGAGCACCTGAGCAACAATGACTTAGTCACGCAATGTGGGCAGCAATACACCTCGGCTTTGTGTCCAGAGCTGAGCTCTACATCACACCTATCATATGACTCCACAGCAAGGATTCAGATAGCCCCAGGACGCAATCAATAAGAAGGCAACATAAGAGAGCTCTGGCCACTGAGGGCTTGTCGACACAGGGAAGTTATTGTGAAACATGTGAGGATGAGAGTGTGGAGCACAATGTGGGAGCCAATAGTCTGAGATAGAACAAATTCACATAAGGCCGTCTGAGTGGATGCTACATTTCTATACAGAAAGCTGGAGTTTAACATCTCTATCACAACAGCCCTTGAACCTCCTTATTAAAGTCTTTCTCATGGTATTACAGCAGCAGTGCGCATAACTCATGCTGCTAAGCAAAACCAGGAGGAGTTGCCTCTGGAGCGCAGGAGAGGCTGCCAAGCACAGTTCAGGCTGTTTGCAGAGCGGCCGCCCTGCCTATCGCACAGAGGCTGGCAGTGGCAAACACAGCTCCTTCCCTCCAGCCAGCAGGATGGAGTTGGCTTCTGCTGTTCACGATCTGGCTTTGACCAATTGATAATTATTCAATGGCTGTGAAAAATACATTGGTGGTCTCAATCCAGCTCCTAACAGAGCTGTAAAACGCTCTCAAAAAATACAGCAGACCGCAGTGATGGTGCCCTTTTGTGAGCAGCAAAGCACGGAGATGGAGGTGTTCCTCCTTCCTGCGAGGCAGAGAAAAGGTAGTACCTGACCAGGAGGTGGTGGTGTGGGGATTAAATCGCCATACCGCATCCGTGCTCCTTCCCCGAGCCCAGGGAAACACCCTGAGCTGCAGAGTCGCAGCTGGATGGCCATCCCAACAAAGCCATTTTCTAATGGCTTGGATCTGACCCGCAGATGAAAAGATGGTTTCAGCTGAGCTCTGCTTTGATTTTTCAGGGACCCATTCGTCTCCCAGAACTAAAATTCAAGCTCATAAAGCACAAACCCACACAAGCTAAAACCAATCAGTACTTCCCCAAATCCCTGCAAAGCCGAACCATTCAGAGCTGCCCTGCTTTGCCAATAATAGTAACAAGTAACACTATGCTCAGACTGTAATTTTTCATATCCAGTGTGCCGTTGTCCTATGATTTACTGTGCTAGCACTGAGAGCCATTGCCCAAGCCCCCTGTCTGCACTCCTCCTGATTTACTTAAATCTTTCTACTTTTATCAGCCACAGGGAATGGGGACACTTACATGTAACAACTGACAATTTGAACAGAAAATACAGAGAAAAGCTGTGTAAAGCAAGTGGCTGAGATTATAGCTGTTGACTTCTAATATTATTTGACAGATGAGACTGCTGCAATTATCCTCTGCTCATGGGTTCCATTACTGGAACAAGAAGCGCACAAAATAAGGGCAATTTCCCAAACAATATATAGGGCCACTTAACTTTGTCAAGAGCCATTTCTGCAAGTGAAGTCCTCCCTGGTTAAAGATACAACGCTAATGTGCCGGCAACTTCACATGAGTAGTTAGTGCATTCCACGTTAACTGCCTTTTCAGTTGCTCTTTTCCTGCTCTGTTTGAACCAAATAGGATATTATTTCTAAAGGTATTTGTTTAAAGAATAACATTGTGCTTACTGCTGTTCCCCCTCCCAGCAGCCTTTCTTTCTCTCTTAAGGTATTTCAGAGAGTTTATGGCACAAGATCACTCCCAATTTTTGCCCGGTCCTGTAATCCCCCACATCATCCCACTCCCATGGCCCATCTCCACACACTGGCAGAGGAGTTACCAGCCCCGTACCAAGCTTTCTGCTTCTTCCTCCCTGTCCTCCATTTTTCTTTGCAGGCTGCACTCCAGAGAGTTTCCACAAGTCCCCCGTTCCTGTGCAAGACCTCCTGACTCCCATCCTGCTGCCATCTCCCTCTCCAGGGCCACTTTGTGATAGAGAAGGCCCTCAGAGCACGAGCAGAGAGAAGCAGCCAGCATGGCCAACCTCTTCCTCAGCTGCAAAAATGACACTTTTGTCCAGGCAAAAGCAATTTTCTTGTAAAGGCCATTTTATATGCCCAAAAGCAAGCAAGTAATATCCAGCATGTGTATGTCAACGTGTAAACAGTTCTCAGAAAACAGGTGCAGGTTCAAGGTTTCCTTAAAGTAATACAAAGCAAAAGCAATTGTCCTCTGAAGACTTTCTTTGCCAAATCTGGCCGCTGTATCTAGTCACTGGGGCATGAAAGGAGGAACATCAGTCCCACTTTAAGTTCACACCTCAACATAGCCTTAGCAACACAATCACTACTGAGGCCTCTATGATATATTTTTAAGGTTGCCCCATTGCTTTGACTTAAGGAGCCATTTGTAGATCGGAAGGAGCTTACTTCTCCAGGAGGAAAAAAAAACAAAACCAATGAATTTACTGAAAGCAAAGGTAAAAAAAAAAACAGAGAAGGAAAAGAAAACCAGAAAGAATAACCCGTGGCCTAGGCAGTAGTTATTAATACTTCCCTCTGATGTGACATGCACAGGACTAAAGCAGGAGTGAATTTTTTTTCAGCAGTATTCACCAACCTGTCATCAGCACTGCAGCACCTTCTCTCAGATGTGGCTGGAACCTGCTGCTGCAGACCCAGGCATGAGAAGCCCAGCAGGAGATCACTCACAAGCACAGGTGCTTTGGGTTCAGCTCAAGTTCCTGTTCCAGCTCAGCTGGTGGCAATTCTCCACCTTGGAAGACATTGACTGTTTAAGGGAAGGTTTTTTGTCCTCTTCACTGGAAGTCTGAAAGCTCTCATCCAGGAAACAGGTGTAGCTTCTTTTTTTTTCAGGAGTATGACTGAACACTTGGTTTCTTCACTACCTTGTGGCATTGTGTTCCCTAGTTCAGCAGAGAGCTGGCAACATGAAGAAAGACAAACCTTGACCGCAAACAGCAGTGTGCAGTTTCTCTCCATGTCTAACAGCATAATATCGGGGGGAAGAGAGCTGTTAAGGGAAATAATGCAACCACCTCCTAAGCCAGCAATAGAGAAAGGGTCAGATCCACCTTTCCCAAAACAAAATCCCCTTTGTCTTTGCCACGATGCTCCGACTGAAAGCATCTTTCAAGCTGTGCATGCAAAATGCCCTCACATGTCTGGGAATAGGGACACAGTAATTTCTGACACATGTCAATGAAGTGAATAAGATTTATATCTATATCACAGAGATAAAATGAATGCCCAAAGTCAATGCAAGACAGAAAAGATGAGATCATTCAAATGTCATAGACCCCAATATCCTCCAGATTACACCCTTTTCCTGTTGTTAAAATTACTAATTCATGGTATTCCTTACTTAGCATAGCTAGGTGTTCATCAGGATGCAGAGACCTATATATGTTCTATTATTTGCAAGATTTTCATCCTTAATTTTCCTCCCTTCACCACAGCAATATATGTTTCCAAGAGATTAGGTGGCTTTTTCCTGGAAAGTGACCTTTGCTGGAGGGCAGGCAGATGGCGGCAGCCACGCATAAGCCTGGTTCTCCTCCTTGACCATGTGTCACTCAAAAGTCTTGAAGATCTCTGTCCTGGAGATCCCAAGTCTCCTTCTGAATCTAGGTCACTGGCAACACAAAGCCCTGCTGAAGGCACCTGTTTGTGACACAGGCCTGCCAAGGACCCTGCCTCATCCCACGGACACAGCCATAGCTGAGTCTGAACTATGTAATTACAACAATTTGGGCTTCAGTGTAGTGTTTTTTTTATTATTATTATTATCATTATTATTATTTCTTGTTCCAAAGTCTTGTTTTTTTTAAGCAAGGGTCTCCTGACAAAAGCAACTCCAGTACTGGAAAGCCTACCCTGTGCTCTTCCATAGGCAGTGATTAGATGTCTTTTAACTTTTCCTCTTTAAAAAAAAAGAAAAAAGAAAAAAATCAAAAAAGAAAAGGGACATGATTTAAAACTAAAATAGAACCAAGCGTATTGTACAAAGGATTATTTCAAGTAATTCTCCTTGAAACTGTAACAAAGGAATGTTTCCTGGGGATTAAATGGACTGTCAGGTAATCAGAAAAGTTGTTTTAGGTTTTCCTCAAGAAGAAAAGAAGCATTTTGGATGGATTTTGTTTCTGGTGCTTTGTGACACTTTACAGCTTATTCCCTCATGTCACACCAGTTTATTTCATTATTCATAAACATGCTGAATGCCAAAATGATCTGAGAAGCTATGGGGCTCTTACACGCTCAGCCAATAAGCCCTTTTTCTCCCCTTCCCATTGCAAATGCAAGGACCCAGCTCTCTTGCTATCCTTCCATGGGGATTTTTTTTAACCATTGCTTGTTCTTCCACTTCTCTTTTTCTATGGGGGTGAGATTCCTGGTATATTACACAGTTTGCAGGACTCTAAGATTGCTTTGAAGGAGAGAACACATTTGATAGGGAATGAATTTGTCCCCAGAGTCAAAGTGCAGGCACCCAGCACTCAATGAACACTTCTGGGTGCCCTTGCATACACTCTGGGTGCAGTCCTTATTGCTGTACCAGGTACCTGGGGGGCTGACACTAAAACCCATTCTCACCACCAGTCCAAGGAGCCCCTCCAGGCTATGTCTGGGCCTGCTTATCTCTTTTCTACTTTGCTTTTTGCTATGGGGGACAGGCCGCCCCTCTTCAGCACCAAGCCATTTCCAGCACAGAAGCTCCTCAGTGGCCTGACTCATCATGCCCCAGGTGCCATAAAATGTCCCAGGTCATTTTGCCCATGCTGGCACCAACAGTCCTTAGAAGTAGCAGCTTCTCAGGTACTCCCATCCATAGGCCTCTGAGGGAGCCGGTGAGACAGCCTGGGCTGCAGATGTCCCCACACCCAGCACACCACATCCAGCTCCACATCCTTTTTATGCAAGGGGAAGGCCTCTCCTCCCTCAGCTTGGCCAGCCGCACCCAGCCGCAGAGGAGTGCACAGCAACAGCAGGAGGCCAGGGCTGAAGGGACGAGGTGTGGGAGAGGTTGGCAGCCTCTCTGGGGGCAGCAAGGGCACGTGGTCCCTGTCATTGAATTGGCCCGCAGTTCCAACGTCCTTTTGGACTATTCTGTGCTATGAGTGCCTGGGCAGCAAATGGCACCCACACCCATGTGCGCCTAAGCAGCCAGTTTCTGCTGCAGCAGCCAATCCTTGCTGCCAAAAAGAGGTGTGGGAAATGGGTTTTTAAATAACACTATGACTCTGTGTAGAACGGAGGCAAGGATGGCCTCAGGTACCATGCTGCCTGGTATGACAAATCTCATTTTGTGGGGCCAGCCCAGGAACCCAGTGTTGGTCTCCATGCTACAAACCACCTCCACCTCCTGCAGGCTCACAGGACGAGGCTCTCCACAACACAGGTTTTGCTGAGCCTGCTCCAATATGGAACAATCATACCTTCTGATGCGTCTTAATTTTATTTCTAAGTAAGAAATCAGAAGATTTGATGCTGCTAATGGCCCTAGAAAATGATTTCTTCTTTTTTTTTTCTTTTACTATTTTAATCTTAGAAAAGGGTTTTCTTTTCCATGAACTGCTTCTTTCTAAAAGATTTTTGTTTCCAATTATTCAGACACCTGCTGCTGTCCCAGCAGCCCCGCTGACAGCAGCTAACCCTCTCGGGCTGAGAAGCCGAAGGAAACAAAGCACAGAACAATGTTGTACAGGAAAAACAGTACACACACCAGAAAGCTAGAGAGCACAGCAGCAACTGTGTTATTAGTCTGACATCACAAGGGCCTGCTTGTTTGTTTGCTTTCTGCTTTTACATCCTGATGCTCTCTCTTGCGGTGCCACATGTTGAATTTTTCTTGATTAAGTTGAGACTTTTATTATGCAGTGTCCCCAGAAGAATTACAGAGGGGAGAGAGAAAACCCAACCGCATATGGCAAAGGCAGTGACACAGATACTGAATTCCTCCAGCTTGCAATGACAGGCAGTACAAATAAAGCTCTTTTGTACCTGCTCTAAGACATAACATGTGCCAGCCCATCTCAGCAAATATACCTTGGAAAAAATGGAAAGTAGGATCAGAGATGCACAGAGAGGGAAATTTTAGAGCTGTCAATGCAAGTTTCTTCAGACGAGATGTGCTTGTACAGTTCCAAGACTGTGAGATGATGATTGCGTGTAGGAAAAATAATAATAATATTTGATTGTTATAAATTATTATTTTTATGACATCTCCAAGTCTGTACTTTTAAAAGCAGTAGTGGTCATCCAGGCTTCCCTTTGTTCAGGATGCAGTGAATGGGATAGACCCTCCTGGACAGAACACAGGACTACATCTTTCAGCACCATTTCCCTCCTCCCAGTGAAGGCTGCATTTTAGCCAGGACAGAACAACCTCTTGACAGCATTGAATCCATGATGGCAGGATTTCCTCACTCAGAAATAGCCTTTGAGCAGACCTATAAACTCTGTTCAAGTTTGCTTTATGGTGCCAGAGTAGCACAAAACAGCTCTAGCATCTGGCCTCAGGGGCTCAATCAGTTCTGTATGAATACTCATATGATGCAGTTATCATCTGCAAAGCTCATAGCTAAGCGCCTTGCTACCAAGTCTCATGGCTTTGATTTAAGGAGCTCCCAGTAATCTGGGACACTACAATTAACATATTTAATAGAGCGACTAATGGGAAAGAAAGAAGGGGGAAAACCTGTATTCTACAGCTTATGCTGATGCAAGGGTGGGAAAGGAACAAAACCTTCCTTTTATTGTGCACAATGTAAGTGGAAAAAAGTCACAAAAAGTAACTCATAGCTAGTAGGCTCAGCCAGATAAATCCATATTTTCAAAGTTGACATATGAGATTTAAACATTCACGAGCCTACTCATGAAAAGACGGGTGATCTGCACTGTCTGGACACCAAAGTCTTCCAAAATGGCTCATGTGGTGGCACACAAATGATGCACGCTTTTACACGCCTCTATTCCCTACCTGCAGAAGACCACAAACTCTGCAGATGGGTTATTGAAAGAGCTGGGAAGCATCTAAGGATTCAAAAAAAGTATGTGTAGTTGTTCCAGGTAAGAAAATAATAATGAAATGGATCCAGTTTATAAACAGAACATGAATAAAAGAAAAGTAGAAGCAATCTCTTAGTTATGAACAAACAACTTTATTGTAATAATAATAAGTCAAACAGAGCTCTTCTGGTCAGTCAGGGATGTGTGCACTGATTTCACTGGAAAAGCCTGGCCAGCTTCAGGTGGCTTGAAGCAGCAGCCAACAGTTCATCTGATCAATGGCCAGCTAATAATAACTTATTGCATACCATAATGCTGACTTACAGCATTACAGTGCTGAAACAATCACCAGACAAAAACTGCAGCAAGATAGCCTTATGAATAAGTACGTAATTATCTCTTACAGTGTCTTTTACATAGTTGTTCAATTATCTCCAAACCAAGTATTGTAAACCTAAGAAATAGTTTCAAATGATATTCAAATGAGTACCTAGATAACCTTAATTCTAATTGTGTTTGCTGTATACCTTATAGTACATAGCACATTCATTGCCTATGGTTATTACATCCAGTAAACATAAAACAATGATAAAGCCACTGTAGTAATTTTGGTGCCAGATTAGATAAAATGACTCTTTGGGTACGGTGTCCCAGCATTTTAATTTCATGGGTTTGATTCATACCTTTCTGGAGAATGAAAGCAAGCTGTCCTTAGAGAAGAGGTTAAGCTATGTGCAAATCACAAAGAGAAGCAGTGGTCGTTTTTGCTTAAAGCGCTTTGGAGTTTTATTCCTTCTAGAAACAATAGAAGAGAGAAGTGATGTTGAGAGATGGCAAGCCTTTAAGGAATTTCCTCCAGCAGAACATGATTTTTCAGTGTTGGCAAGAAACTACATTTGGCAAGGAATTACACAAAATGGAGGATGATCATATTTCTTTAACAATGTAATCTAAAGAGAAGAGTTTTTTCCATCATTAACATAGGTCCAGTTTTAGGTGCTTACAGAATCTGTTCATAATCAAACTAGTTAATGAATTTACTTGTAAACTCAGACAATAATCTAATTGAAGAGTAAGAGTAGCATTCATCTGAGTTCATTTTAGCCATCTAATCTGGACTCCCTCACAAAGGATAGAAAGTGCAACTCAGCAGCTGGGAGCCGATTTACCGCATGGGATGGGGTACTCACTCTCCAGATGTGCTCAGTTCCCAAGTACTTACCTGGTTTTTAGTCAAATTAGATGAATACCATCCCAATTAATTAAGGATGGATTATAATGTTTCTAATCCTTTGGTAGCATCATTGGTTGAGTTTTCACCCCTGCCCTCACAATCCACCTCCATCCCTGCCATCTCCTGTCCCCAAGAAGGGTTGATTATTCCCCAGCATAGCTAAGTCAGAGCTATAAAATGAGTTAGTCCTAAAGAAACACTGTTTTCCTATTACCCATCTATTTTTGTATGCACTTCTTGCTGTATTTTATCTTTTTTTTTTCTTAGACAGCTCACTTTCACCACTCCTGGACACACCAGGCATGGGAGCAGAGGCAGCAGCCACCTGCACAGGGCAGGAAAAAGTGGCAGAGGGAAATTAGGATCCCCTGTTGAAGGATCCATAACATGAAGCTCCATGCTCATTCTTGAGAGGACGCTGCATTTTTGTGTTCATTTACACAGCAAAGAGGCTGCATGCACTACCCAACACCGCCTGGACTAGATCTACAGAGTCCTCTTCACGGTAAGAGGAGGTGCCTCAGTCCTCTGAGCCCCTGCACCATTCCTGTCCTTCTGCTGCTCTTCACATCTTTTACAAGGCGTATTATCCCTGGGCCAGAGGAGCAGACCTTCCTCCATGCCCCAAGTCCCCTGTCTGGCTGAAAGCAGCAGTTCTGGCAGCAGTGTGTGGTCTTGTCAGATATTACAGAAGATTTCATCCCAAAACTAAGGGAAAAAGAGCAAAATACCTCCTTGATACCTCACTGTTAACTTCGATAGACTGATTCCAGGGATGAACTGAGTACACAGGAAAAGGAAAAAATTAAGCTAAGTAGCAACTATATAAATAATTTCTGTACATATATTTAGATATACATATAAACATTCAGCGAGATTTTACAACTTAATTTGCTTTTGAATGGCACTGGCCTAGTTCAGTGTGGTTGCTATAGTATGAGTGTCTCCTGAACAGTAACTGTGCACATAGAAAATTATGTTCCTTCATGCATCAACATTTTTGAGTTAAGATTCCTCTTTATTCCTAAGACTGTTGATTAGACCCCTTTCAAACTCAGTATCCACTGTCTGTGCATTACGTGAATAGTGTTCAGCACAGGGCATTGCTGAATCTCTGTCACAAACAACCTAGGAATAAAAGATCAGCATTTCAGTTGATTTTTCCTGCATTTTGTTAAAAAACACACTAGGAATTGTGAAGAAACCTAATGCATAAATACATATTTTGTCTGATTCAATAACATATACAATTCAAATGACACTGAATTATGAAACCAAGGGGCTGCTGTTTTTCACTGACACTGTAAATAGGAGCAATTTATTTCTTTACCTTGACATTATCCAGAGAGTCAAATCAGACAATGTGATGTAACAGCACTGAGCTACCTGCCCCACCTTCCCCACAGCAAGCACCCAGACACAACTGACCCCACATACACAAAATGCTGTTTCTTTAATCATAACACCACGCCTCTTCTGAGCAGTGGGGACAAGAACAGATTGGCATTAGCGATCTCAGCCCTTCTCAGATGGTTGGAAGCTTGCATATCTGAGCTGATGTGCCTAATTAGATACAGCAGTGGTTCAGCCGTCAGCTGCGGGTCTGCGGTTTTGCTTCCAGTGTGCATCAGTGTGCTTTGCATCACCCTGTGACTGAGGTTTTTACTCTTCATCACAATCGCTGTTATCTGTCAGAAGTGATACCGGACTGGTTTCCAAAGAAAAGCGTTCCTTCATTTATTTATTTGGAAGTACTTTCATTGACAGGCACAAGTTATCTTTGACTGAATGTTATTCTGGTGGAAGGTAATAGCCTGTAAATCTCGATGTATTCCAGCCCTGGACAGAAATTTCTGCCCAGCTTTCCAGAATTGTCACAGTGGAGTGTTTAGGCATGTCACTTGACTGCCATGTCCACTCACTCCACTCAGTGACAGAGAAAGGTCCATTGCAGCAGTTGTAGACTTGCGAATGCTTACCTGCCAGGAACTGGATGAGATCTTTTTATTGTTAGGTGAAATGACTTTCAGTAGCTAGCAGCATGAACTAGAGATGAACTGCTACTCTAGAGAGGAAAGTTTCTGTATGTCATTAACCTTGTCACCCTCTGTTGACACAGCAGAGAATGTAAGCAAAACAAGTTCTCCTGACACAAGAAAAAATTTCATGCTCAGTGTTTTCTCAGGCTTTATCCCTAGTAGATTACAACAGCAAGAATATCCTTTCTCCAACAAGTTTCAAAAGATTGAAATTGAATAAGTGATTATATTTCCAGGTTTGAAATCACAACAGTCTAAGAATCTAGGAGCCAAATCTTCAGATAGGGAGAAAAAGCACAGCTCTGCTGAAGTCTGAGGATGACACCTATTTGTATCAGCCAAAGATATTGCTCTCAGTATCAAAGCATATTATCACTTCTGCTTACTTGCCAATTGCTGCATTTAGTAATCTGTTTTCCATTGCAATAGTAAATCCTTATGAAGAGATAGAAAATGCAACTCTTTATTGTTGATGTTTTTAGCTCTAATAGGAAATGTATATGGCCTTGAACTCAGCTCTTTGTGAATAAAAAGACTTTTAATTCACCTTTAAGGAAACAATTAGAGATCATCCAGAGCATATAAATTAATCAGATTTTCCTTTCCCTCTAGCAAGGCTATTACATATCTCTTCTATTTTTCTTCCAGGTTGGCTTCTATTTTCTCTCAGGTGCAACTGCGGTTTCCTGAGGCAATGAACTGAAAAAGAATCAGCAACATCTGGAGTTATCAGCACTTCTGCCAAATAAAATGAACACATCTGAAGAGGGCAGTTTCTCAGAATGAAAAGAGATGCAATGACTAACAAGGAAATGCAATTTACCAAAAATAACTCACTTAGTCTTTTCTTAAATATATCAGCCTTGCAAGTCTCTTCTACCTCCTAAAAGTTCTACTTGGATTATGCAGAAACAAGATTTGTTGAGAAAATAATTGTTTGGCAGTTTAGTTAGCTATTTGGAGGTGAATGCGTGTTTACAGATTGCTTGATAGCATCTGAGAAACCAAAGATTCCCCATCCGAGTTAACAGCCCTCAACTTTATTTTCATCAGCAGAAAGAAACAGGCAAGGTAGGAGTCATCTCACTCCTAAACAAACACTAAATAGCTCAGCTGAACTGCTGAGCAGTTCCTTAAAAGTAGTAGTTTCTCTCCCTTGACTCAAAAGTGTAGGATAGGAGGGGACCATCGTACAGGAGAAGTTATTTTCCTTCCCAAAAACAATTTTTCTTTGGGGTCCTTAATGAAGAGATGCTGCAGCCATTAGCATTTACTGGTATGTCAGTTAGGTATATTCAGCTTAACTTTCTTGTCCCAATTTCCAAGACATTAGTATTACTCCTTTTTCCCACCCTGTCTCTTCTTGTCCCCACTAAAATCCCCTTCTCTAGGATTCCCTCCAAAAAATCATTCTTATTTGGTTGGCTACATTGTTCTTGACTTCATGTGCTCACAGCTCTAGCAAACACAGTTACCGGAACCATTCAAGTGCGCACTTTTCTTTAAAAGAAATTAAAGGATTTTACCATTTACAAATTGTCCTAAGCTTCACTATCATCTCAGTGAACATGGACTAGACTCATCCCTCATCCCTCCTAACCATGAACACTCGGACAAGAGACCTACATTAGGTGTGTAGATACTCAAGTCACTGAGGCAACAGTCCTTGTCAAGGGGCTCTCATATCTTTCACGGTTTTAATTCTCCCATGAAGATATTCATTTCTTTCACTAGCTACATAAAAGATGGCCTAAGTGGCAATATACCTTATTTTGGGATATCCACTATGCGTCAAAGGATAGACAGAGTGAAGCTGAGCTTGTATCTTTTCCTTTTATATGAATACATCTTAAAATTATCTGAATACCTAGAAATAATAAATACAGACAACTATAGAGGCATGTAATTTTTATTTGCTTCAGGGCAATATATCTCCTCTGAGGCCTATTCTTGCATCAAGTTTGGTTATTCTTCAGCCTCTATTGATGTTAAGGGGAGTGCAGCACTTGAAAACATCAGGCCTGTTGCCAGTACTGATGAACCTCACCAACTTCAATGCAAAGAGGGAAAATATGTATATATAATAATGAGTTGGAAAAGAAAAATAAAACTAGGCTTTATTCAATTAATAAAAGCCTCTAGTATCATAGTTCTATTAATATGAAAGCCAAGGGATGTTGCGAATGTAGATATTCACATTGGAGTGCTATTTTCTTTTCTTTGTTGCTGTTGTTTCTCCTCAAAGTAATGAAACCATAACATTTTCCTTTCCTGTCCTTTAGTATAATAAAGAAAGGGGACATATGCTAAGACCAGGGTAGGTTATTCCCCAAGGCAGAAGGGATTCATAGTGAGGTGGCTGGTCTTGAGGTGGCTTCCGCAGGGAGTAAGCCTGGCACCACCTGCTTAGGAGAGCAATGCAAAGTAATATCAGTAGTCAACCCATCTTAGAGCAAATTTCTGGTCAGAAGGAAGACAAACCGTTAACCATTTTCCCTTTCATATTTTTGTCAGTTGAGGGACACGTGAAGAAATCACATGAGCCATTTAGTCTGATTTGCATAAACTTAGAGAAGCATGTAGCTAAGGTCATATAGTTTTGGTTTTTTTTTATCATTAGAATTTTCTCTTTAAACTCAGCATTTTGTTAGGCTCACAGAACAAGTGAGAGGCCTGTCCTGTAGCTAATTTGAGGCCTGCCTATTCCCTGTGACTGCAAACAAAATCTGTAGCTTACTGGATAAAGTGTTGTCTTTGTATTTCAAAAATAGTCAGTACAAATCCAATTAAAGATGTTTCTTTTCTTTCAAATATTATATTGTTCTGAGTGTTTCTGTGTAAGCAGGGAACCTTGGATTACATTTCTCTCCAGGGGATCCTAAATGTTTATACAAATCACAGTAGGCAGCATTACAACACTTCCAACTTTTGCCACATGCACTTAGTCTCAACTTGAACTTGGTCAGAAATCTGTCAGACCACAAACTGTAAAAAAAAAAAAAAAAAAAGAAAGGAAACTGTCTTAGTTTTGTTCCTTTTGAGGACGTAATTCTATTAACAGTATGCCTCTTCTCCATCAATTTAATTACAGATTAATTAATTCTTAGCAGTTTGCTAAAGCCCAGCAAAATATTGTCTGACCCAAAACATTTCACAGCAGGGAAAAAAAGCCAAGTTAGATAAAGAGAAAATCCATCCTTTGAAAAAAATGGTGTTTAGAAGAACAGGCAAGAGTGGAAAAAGATCAGCTCTCACTTTTCCTCAGCAAACATATCTCTGCATGTCTCCCTCAGTAGTTTTCACTTTACATTTCTGTACATTGTTGTCCCAGACTGATCTTAACCACAAACTGGTAACAGGTATTACATCCATGGATCTCCCATTTGGGGCTTTTCCCTGCTCAAAGACAACAGCATCAAAGCAGTCAGATACAGCCATATCCACAGCTCGCAATGCCACAGCCAGCTGGATGGTGCTTTGCCATCAGTTTCATGCCATGGTCATGGACTCCTTTCTGAATAGGCACAGAATGCCTGACACAGCTTGAAGCTGCAGCCCAGATGATTTAGTTTGGCTCTGAGGCTGATGCAACTCAATGAGAAATAGAGAGGTCTATATTAGAAAGAAACCAAACAAGCAAGCTCTGGTGAAGTGTGCATTTCTTGTTGCCCGAGACAACAATAGAGTTTGCACCCTTTCCTGTGAAATCATGTGTTGCTTCTAACAGGCAGTTTGGGACTGCCATCTGCTTACGTTTATATTTTTATAGGGTCTTTTATCACAAGGCTCCCAAAACACTTTACACACTAACACCTTGATTCTCTGTTGCACATGAGGCAGGTTTAAATTAAAATATTGTGCAGGTTGTAATCTAGGAATTGGGCTCTTTCATTTCTTGAGTGGAGTTGTTCTGAAGAAGGTACAAAAAGCCAGAGCCTCAGTATGAAAAATAAATTCTTGACAGAGAGGAAAATAGAAAGACTTAGAAAAAAGAAGCCACAATTTTGCATGTAGAGCAGAAAATGTTCACAATGTGAAAGAGAAGCACATTGATGTCTTTGGTCATTGATGTGCAGGGGCAGCTCTCTGCTATGAGGGAAAAGAAGCACAGCTCTAACAAGCACTCAGTGCCTTGTACAGCAGGCGATGACTGAGTGTCACAGGGAATTCCAAAGGAAAAGGTCTCCGCACAGCAAACAGCTGCCCCGTGTCAGTAAGGGGGAGCTGGCACTTGCAGCCGAGCCGGATGACAGGCCAGGAGATGCTCGAGATGTGACAAGTCCCTTCTGTGCTCCTGGATGCGGGAAGTGGGCAAGCAGGGGACAGAATTTCATCTCTCAGAGTGCATTCGCAGGGGGAGTGCGTTAATTAGTCACACAGCACAGGCCCATGCACCCTGCCATGGAGCCTTTTGTATCAAATCTGCTGATTTCTGGACGTGGCTGTGTGAAGCAGGGAGAGTGTGGTGTTCCCCTGGGCACAGGTACCCCATGGTCTTCAAAACACACAGCCATGAACATGCTAAGCCCTAGGAAGTGTAAGCAGGTGGTTTGCACCACGGACTACAAATTTGGCTTCCCAGATCAAAGCATCTGGTCAAGAGGAAAGGCTAAGAAGCTAAAAAGGGACTAGGAATAGGAGATGAGAAGGCATGGGGCAAAGGATACAGAGAGGCAGGGAGATCAGTGGAAAAAAGATATCAGGGAGAAAGAGAAAAGCAAAAGGTACAACAGCGGAGACCAGTTCATTACCAACACCTCTCTCCAATTTGAGTTAAATCTTTCCCTCATCCTCCCAGACCCTCGATTCTGATCCCCACAGCTCCTTCCCGTGCTGCAGACCAGCTTTCTCCTTCACCTGCCCATCCGCCCACAGAAAAATTCCCCAAATGTCAGCCTGGGGTGTGTTCTAGAGCCGAGGGGCTCAAAATAGCTCCTGCTGACTCCCTGCCACCTCAGATAAATGAGCAAGTGCCTGCCAGAGATGGGGCTGCATCCTGGCCTCTGGTCTTCAGAAAGTCCACAAAACAAAATGGCTTGTTTCAGGGCAAATAACACAATTGTGCTAAATGGCATGATTTGTTCATTTGCCTCATCCCAGGAGGGGAGGAGGAGAGAAGGAATGTATATTTGATCCGATCCCAAACCCTTTTTTTGTTTTTGTTGTTTCTGCTAAACTAAAAAAAATAAATAAATCTTTATATCAATGGCTTAAAGTGCCCTACACAAAAGAAGTTGTAGAGGGAAAGAGAGAAGCAAGACCCCATTTATCTCTCCAGACTCATCTGACCCTCTGACACACCTGCCATGAGTGAGGAAACCCAGTGTTCAGAAGGAAATTAGAACTGCCCCACATTTTGGAGACAAGCAGACTGCTTCCTCCATCTCCTCTCTCTGCACTAGGGTGGCACCCCCCACTGACCCCATTCCCCAGGATACAGAGCCATACTGCCTGCTGGGGGCTGCCCTATGCCACCCCTCTGTCTCACTGCTGCCAACACTGCACCTAGGTGGGTACATCTCAGGCCACCAAAGTGTGCTTGAAGAGGATAGCCAGCCAAGTGTGTATTAATTAAACTTAAAAGTTCTATTTATTGCCAAACATAGGGGGATTACGCACACAACAAGCGGCAGTAAGTACTCCAAAATGTTCTCACCCCTTTAATTACTGTGCTATAGTTAGCCTGGCATACTGGTGTATAATCAACACTGCTGCACGTACTGTTTACAGCAAGCACTCAGGAGAAGCAAACTTCTGACTTGACAGCCTCTCCGAGCAGCTGTGACGTTTGGAGGTGCAGGAGGAGCCCAGAAGGCACTGAAGTGCCCTTTTATTCATTCCCTCCTGGAAGCCATTGGCCCTGAGGGCTCACTGCCAGCCCGTGTGCCCCCAGCAGCGCTTCCAGCCCCTCACAACAAAGCCCCTGTAGTGCCCAAGGTGAGCTGAAATGAGAGAGCCTGCCCTCCTGCAAGTTAATTATCATTACTCCACATTTTGCTGCTGGCAGATTTTAAAGCTGGACATCTTAAGAGCTGGAATTTCTTTCACACTGTGGTGTTCAGTGTGCTCACAGCCAGTGCATTTCACAAGCAAGCTGAGTGGCAAAGCAGAGAAGCCCACCAAAAGGCTGACCCTGAGTCCCTGCACCTGTTTGTGGGACCAGTCCCTCGAATTCAGCAAAATCCATGCTAGATCCAGTGGTGTGATGATACTTGATTCCTCTTAGGGCTACCCTTCAACAAAGGTGAATCCTCTTCACTAAAAAGGAAGATGAAAAAAATCAGCACAATACTGTAAAAATTTAATTGCTGGGTTTGAAATGGACCCGTTCTCACTCACATATACAACACACAGAGTTAATGGCCCTGACCTCCATGCTCCTTGGTTCCCTGATGTCCCAGCAGTGCCTGGCAAGCAGCAGCACGTTGCAGTCCCCTGCTAGTCAACTCAGCTGCCTTCAGCACTGGCAGTTCATTTTCCTTTCCCAAATCCTCAACCCCACAATTAATTTCCAGGTGTTTTCATTGAAATAGCATGAAGGAGATGAGACACATGCACCCATCGACAAGCAAGCAAAAAGAAATCCTTTAATCCTCTTTCATTTTCATAACTAATCACAATCCAAATATGCATTTTCCACAAGATCCTGGACCTAGGCTTCTTGAGTCCTACCCTAGGTTTCTTGAGTCCTACCCCTTCCCAAGTAGACAAATTTCCTGATCTGGACTGCCCAAACAATACAAAGAACTTAGGGTAAATGAAATGGTAAGCATGGCAGATATCTTGGTAAGTCACAGCACAGCACCACAAAGGCTGCCACTACTACTGCCTTTGTTACAAGCAACCCAAGGCATCTGATATGTTTAGTACCACCCTACTCATACACCTAGCAGCTCTTGTGTTTAACCATCACTAAAAAAGGCTGACCCTGTGTTCCAGGACCTCAGAGTCTCCCTCACAAGGCCTAACAAGCAGCTGTTCTGCCACACAGACTGCAGTGGTGGTATAAATGACACCAGCTTCATGCTGTGGGGTTACTTCCAAGCAAGATTAGCTCTTTGCCTGGCTACAAACATCACCTGAGGAATCATCTGCAATATAAATGATGGAGCAAAGAGTATTTTGGTCACTGTTTCAAGTCAACAAAACCACCTCCAAATACTCCGGTGCTCAAACAGAGATTGGGATATCTGAGCACTTCGAGGAATTTCAGAAACAGGGATTTAGCAGCTTTCCCAGTCCACAATGAAAACAGAATAACATCAGTCTTCTGAAGTAAAGCTACTCAGAAATTTTCTTACCAAAAAATACCAATTCATTCCTAGGTTTGCTTTCCCAAACCTAGTGGCCACCTCGGCTCTCCAGGAACCTCACTTCACCTTTGGAGATGAGCATGGGCACTTGGGACATGAGTTCAGCTCTCAGGGTTTCCTCTTGTACAGCACTGCCCTGGAGTCCCTGGCCTCGGGCAGTTCACTGATGGATACCTCACATTGCTCTCTGTCCCACTGAGCAGTGGTAGAACATACAGAGCTGACAGGGATTTCTTTCTCCTTCCTTTGGTTTGCTTGTCTTAAAATGCATTCTAGGAAAAATCAATAGTGTTTACTTCCAACCAAACTCCCGATTTTTAGCCAGCTTTATATTCTGTGCCTATATTGGTATTCTCTGGGCCAAGAGTTAAAATTAATAAGCCTCCAAATTATTTTGAGACTTATTAAAAATGCCCTGAGAGGTATAGCTGACAGATCAGCAAACTGAACACCCCAAATTATACCCATGTTCACGCATATGTGTGCACATGCACGTACCTCCTCACAAACTGACAGCAAATGTTCCCTGTCATAGGACCAACATTGCATAAGTGGTATTAGCATGCAGAATTACTTTGCATCTGCATCTGGCACAGCCTTTGCTGGACAGATGACTCATATTTATTCTGCTCTTAATTGCTGAGTCCTTTGAAGCTAATTCTTACTTCTTTGAGTAAAATATTAATTTATTTGTATATGGTGGTATGCCTGCTGCCAGGTGTTGCTGTGAACCAGGTGACAGTCCCTCCTGCTCTGAATCCTGACTGTGTTTCATATGTTTACTAGGAGTGTATTAAAGACACTTTGAGACACATGAAGGAAGGCAGATTGCCTTCTCCCTAGAGACCAGCAAACACAAATGCTGCCCAAAGAGTTGCTGCGTATGTGTTAATGTACTAAACAAACCCACTTGTCTCAGGGTTGTCTGTGATGATGGTAGTGGTAATGGTGGATGTTATCAGCCTCAGGGTGTGAAGATGCAGATAGTCCCAGAAGACTTTGTTTAGACATTTAGAAAGAAGTTTTGCTCCCAAGGCACTAAGCATGGCCAGCATGCCAAAGACACAATATGCCTGATGCAAGCCTTCTCCTAGGCCTGGGACTTGCAGGCCCACTCAGTCATTCTGTCCATTGCTGCAGACTACGGACTTCCTCAGGCACATGAACATGGTCTTTAGGTTCACAGTCCTCCTGCTTCCTCAGCAATCCCTGCTCCTTCTGTCCTCTGGTTCCTTGTCACCACATTCCCTGCCTTTTGTTTCATCTTCTTCACTGCTGCATCAGACAAGGCACAGCCGTCTGCTCCATGTAGAAACTCCCAGCCCCTGGGCATCCCATCCCACCTGTCCCTGCTCTCCCTTACGGAGGTGTCAATAAATGTGGAGGGCTACATGTGAGTCACGTGGCACCCAACGGTGACCCAGCAGATCCTGTAGGAGTGGCAGGCACTCTGCAATCCAAATGAATAAAAGGTCTTCTGTAAACACAACAGACAGTAAAGTTGTCACTGATCTGCAGGTAAAATAGCAAAAGTGCATCTCCGCTTGTTTCGTAAGACTGAGGGCTGGCTTGAGATATCAGTAAGTAGTTGTTTCATACCTGGCTTCACCCCTAAGACCAGCGCTCCCTGATATTTAAAGAAGTGCTTTCTTCAGCTTGGCTACAATCCAGGGTGGTTTTTATTTTTTTTTTATGCTGGCTTCAGACAAGCTGTGGGTGTCTGGGTGGGTGGGTTGAGTGACATATTAGTGAGGAAGCTTCCTCCCCTTTCAGAGCTACTTGGAGAAGTCAGAAAGGCATCGTTTGAAAAAGAGACAGGCAGATCATGTTGGACTATTCCTGATGAAAAAGGGCTTAAATCCACCAAGAATCCTGAATTTGGAACTGCACTGCTACAGAGAATGGGGTGAAGTGAACTTCACTAACCTCTATAAATATTATCTCTTTTAATTTCAGATTTGCTCCTAGAAAAGCCTTTTTAATGCACGCTCCCTCCTTTCAGCTTCTGGCATCCAATCAAACTAGATAACTAACAACAAGGAGCAGAGGATGTCTGTCCTTCGTCTCCATTTAGAAGTGAAAGATTCCCCCTTTCCTCCCACCCCACTCCTCCGGCTCTGAAGGTCTTCCAATTATCTCCTTTACCTGCCGCATTAAAACGTAAAGCATATGAGTTGCCAGAGATACAGAGTCTGAGGACGAGCCACTGTGGCAAAGCCATGACATTAGAACAGATGGAAAACTTCTCGGGAACAAAATGTGCACAAAAAAATGGGTTCTGGCTTTGAAGTGTATATTCACGGTGGTTGCTTTCATGTCTTTTGAAAAGCCCTAGCTCAAATCTGACCTACTTAGGCAACATTCTTATTTATGTCTCCGACTAAGGAGCTGTATATTTAGCAAATGAGAGGAAATCATCCCCCTGTCATGTTTATAGATTGGAGCAAACTTTGCTGTTTAATTCTTCAACAGATTTGTCTCCATAAAAGTGGATGTAATTTAAACACTGTTAAAAAAATCAATAAGTTCCAGAAACTTAGGATAAATGGAATCATAATTTCAAATATATAGAGAGAGATATTATATATGTATAGACATACATACAGAGAAAGAAAGAGAGAACATTTATTCAGTAGACTGCAGTTAAACCATATTTATTTAACTGGTTCAGGAGTAATGGATAAGGCTGAGCAAAGGTGGAGAGCGAATTGTAAGGCTTTGCCATTTTAATTGATGCTAAATGCTAACAGTATTCTATAAGATACTGAGGAATAGAGGAAATCTTAACTCTTCATAAATTAGGAAGGTTTATCTAGACCAAAATGAAAATAAATTAAAATGAAATGAATGAAAATGAAATTAAAAGATGCTTAAGTTCAAGAAATTGAAGCTGAAAGGCACCTCAAGAGGTCCTCTAGTCCATCTCCATCTCCAAAAGACACAATGAATTATATCCACGTTATCCTGGACTGATATCCATCTAACCTCCGTTTGGTAAGCTTCCAAGCAGCCTATTTCTCCATTTTGCCATTATTACTGGTAGAAGGATCTCACTGGCATCTAAGCTATGTCTCTCTCACTGCAGTAAAAGACCATTACCCCTTGTCCCAGCAGACAAAGAGGATAGATTATTTATTTCTTCTTTCAGTTTCTTTCAAAACTTATCATGTTCCTTCCCTCCTCTTGAGGCAACTTCAATTTGTTCACTCTTCTCTCAAGGATCATGTTTCTAGGTGATTGCAATCAAGAGACCCTATGGAGTCATATTTCATGTGTAACCCATTTCATGTGAAACCTATTCTAAGACAATCCACACAGAGACCCAGATTCTTCTCTCCAGGACAGATGCTTGGCCAGTAATTTCCTGTTCTTGCATTAATGGTGTTGAGTATCCCTACCTCAACAGAGAGGTTTGCATTTGTCCTCATCACTTTGCACCAGTCTGTTCAGGACACTCCTCTGATTTGTCCAGATGATTTCTAATTCTGAATCCATTCTCCTCCCTGCCCACAGCTCATCCTAGTTCACAAACCAAGCAAGAAACCTCCGTTCCACCATCCTAGCTGTTAAAAAAAAATACACACATGATAGTGGCCCAACACAGAACCCAAAGAACCCCATTCAAAATCCTCTTTCAGTTTCACAGTTAATCATTGGTAGCTGCTGCTCTTTGACCACAGCTTGCCACCTAGTCCTGCACTGTCATAAAATGACAGATTCTTCTTGTCATCCTCTCCAGTTTGCTTATGACAATGTCTTGTAAAACAGTATCAAAAGCCTCATTAAGATCAGGACATGTGACATCCAATGCTTTTTTCCTACTCAGAAGTTTTGTTTTGTCTTGTCACAGAAGGAAGAGATTGGTGCCAGCTGTTCTGTTCACAACCTTGTTACATTTTCAAGGTGCTTACAGATCGACCCTTTGATTGTTCCGTGTACGGGCAGGCAGCTGACTTGATTATAAATCCATAGATTTGGCTTTTTCTCCTTGTTATGGATAGACATTATCTCCGCCCTTTTTCCATTCTCCAGAACCTGACTGTCCTTCATGACTTCAGGGAATAAATACTGAACATTCTGGGATTGTTTCAGCCAGTTCTCTGAGTATCCTGGCTTGAATTTCATAAGGCCCAATGAATTAAAATATTCTTTGTCTATCTCAATATTCTTTAATCTCTTTCTCTACTGTAGCCTGAAATATTATATGTATTCACTGGCTGTTAAGCCTCCAATCATATTTGAGTTTTTCAATAAATGTTGATTCAGAAGATGCATTCAGATAAAGCTTTGTACTCTGGGGGGATAATCTAGTCTTTCACAACCTTTTCAGGCCAAAGATTGCAGTTCTCAGGTCGCGTTACTTCTCAGCTACCTGAAGAATCTCTTAATCTCCCAAATGGAAAGGTGTGCTTGGCATCTTACAAAATCAAGCCCCCAACTGAGGTTGATGCTTTGACAGAAATGGGGTATTTCAAGAGAATTGTGATTCGTCCTGACCAAAGCTGAGCTGAAAACACCAGAAGAGTATTTATCTTGCAGCCGGACTTAGAAGGTCTGCAGTGTGCAGAAATGGAAGCACATCCTCAAAACCCTGCTAAATTCTGTTCACATCTTCAGTGAGAGAAACATTTCTTCTGGTGTCCAAAAATTTGGCCTACCTTAAACTGTGCTTAATTTTCCCACCTCACCCTCCACAGTCATAACATTATATTTATACTTGTCTTCCTAATATGTGTTTAGAGAACAGCTACAAATCCACTGATGAAATTAAAAAAAAAAAAAACTCCATCTTAAAATTGTGTCAGTTCCCTTGAAGTTAATGAATGAATACTATTCCTTAGAGCTGTTTTTATGCCTTCTGATATCCTAAATGATGCTGAAGCAAAAAGGGAGAAGTAACTGAAATCCAGATATGTTCGTTTCTGCTCCATTAGGAAAAGGAAAAATCAATTTGCCCAAACATAAAAGAAGAAAATCAATAGGAAAAGAAATTTTGTTTTCAGCTGAAGAGTAAGAATATATTACAAACAATGGTGAGTGAAAATTATTCATTGATTTGTATAACACCTTTTACAAGCCCAAAAAGCACTCCAAAGAATTATAGATTATTTAAATCTAAGGATCACTTACCAACAAAATGCACCTATCTCTGGGGTGGAGTGCAGCTGCTATGAAACTGCACTGGCAAACACTACACCATAGTTTTAAGGCTTGAATGCTTTGTCTGAAGATGTGTCAAGGGAAGTTGAAAATACAGAATGGAATTAACCAGGCTGGAATATGTCCATGGTGCAACTATATTGATTTCAGTTTAAACTTAAACTCATAGAAGAGAGGTCCACCAGTCCATTAAACAAGCTTTGGCTCACAAGGTCCCTAAAATGCTCTTTGTCAGAAGCTGGGATAATACGCCAGAATATGAGTAATTTTGTGTTTGCCCTTTTCCTTCTGCTCTTTCCCAGCTCATTGTCAGAAACATGATGACAGTGGACTAGATGAAGTTTTGGTCTGACCCAGCACAGCTGCTCTTAAGTCCTGAGCTAGTGTGCTGGGCTCTGAGGTGCAGCAGCTCTGAAGCTGGCACACCCTTGCATGTGTTCACTCAGTGGCAGGGCAGAAGTGTCTGGCAGAAGGGCAGGTGGAGCAGCCGACAAGGCAGTCTTTTGTATTCTCCGGCATGAATCATCATGCTCATCCAGAGGCACGTGTTAAGCACACATTAAGTTGTTGCAGGATATGGGCCACATTTAGAGCACTGTCATTAGTATCAAGGGCTTGCACTGCATAAAATTACACAAAGTACCTTTTGTACCTCAAGATGTACTTAGCAAGCAAACTCCTAGGGGCAGGGAATGTACAATCTTCTGTTTCTCTAAAGCACCTTATTCAATTAAGGCAATATAAAAATGATTTATAACAATCTATTAAAAATACAACTCAAATGACTTATCTCTCCTGGGGTCCTGGGAATATACTGTAGGATTTGCCATTTAACTGTAAATCAAGTCTAGTGGCCAGTATCTCATGTTCTAGAAGAAGATGAGAACTAACGATATACCTTGCTGACTGCACGCGCAGCACGCCTTGGGTGATATGATCTTGAGTAATCACCCAAGATATGACTTGAGGGAAGAGGAAATAGAGAAGAAGCGGTAGACAGTTCTGCTCCTTACAGTCTGCAATCCAATCTGTTCTTCCACTGATCAGGAAACTTCTACCACTCCAGAGGCTGCTGAAGGGCAATTGGGCAGGCACACCAAAAACATTCGCAGTCACTGCCATTGTGTCTCTTTCTTTCTCAGCTTTCTGTGGAAAGGCTTCTTGGGAAGATAAGTCAAAAACAGCAGCAAGACAGAGAAAACAGATTGCTTAAAACATCACAAACTGGGCTGGAAAGAGATTCACAGAGCACCCTGCACGTGTAGCCCTGAGCAGATCATCCAGAGCCATCAGGGACAGCTGAGGCTTTGCAGAGGGCAGAACTACAGCACCTGCTTCTTCTCATCCAGTTCAACAACCTAAATCACAGGTAGTCCCTGTGCTGAGAAAGACCAAGAAAACATAATAAGAAAATCTCCAGCTAAGCAGTCAAATTAGAAACCTGGCCTCTCTCTTCTTATCATCAGAATAGCCAATAGCAGGTATAGAAGTCTTTCTCTAGAATCAAAAAAGACATCATGTATGTAGATCACGACAAAACTAATGCCTGCTATTTATTTTGATGGAAACTACAATAGATACAAAGAGCACAGTAACACTATTTGATACAGCAAAGTCTCAGCTACAAAACACTGTTTTTCAACAGTGAAATATGTTTTTCACCATTAGCCAGTTCATGTGGATGAGCTGATGGAGATGCTCATTTTGTGATGTGACAGCTGTGCATGGCTGTCTGGAATGTGGCTTGTCTTTCATGTCGCTGTTGCCGCTGCTGGAGCACACAACTCACCACCTCCACTGTTTGCTCTCCACCAACATTTAGCAAGTGTCAATGAATGCCAATGGGTGCCATTTTTTCCTCATGGAGGTGACACATCTTTGCTCCATACACACTTCCACGTCAGAGGCCATTTGTCAGATTGCCTCTCTGCTGACTGCCCCTGCCATCTGTCACACGGCAACAAAATGTAATGGAATATTGGCGGGAAGGTTCAACCTCTACTGCCATACTACCAACATCTGCCTCTGATGCTGTGGGCCAACAGAATAAAATAGGAGGAATTACATTCAGAGCAGCCCATGTACATCAGGTATATGCTCTATATCTGATATAGATACTCCTAATTCTTACCATCAGAAAGCAGGGAAGGAAACAGTTTGCACCCTGGGTCTGCCTGTTGTTGATAAAGCTGTATTCATAGGAACACCCAGTCCAGGACCAGACTGACAAATACTTCTCTCTTTACTTCTGACAACCATATCTACCAGTCCTCATAACCTGATAAAGCTGCATCTTGGAAACAATGTCAGAGCAGAGGAGGAGAGTTTTCTCCTCTCTAAAAGGCCACTGGGGAGTATAACAGGAGGCAGAAATCTACAGTGCACATCTAATCAGAGGTACTCTGAACAGCTAAGACTAGCCAGGAACACAGTATCTAAGAAAAAAAGTGTTAATTGAAACACAATATTTATTGGAAGTGATAGTTACTCCTGCACATGGAAAATGGAGGAGGTCTGTAGGAATATTAAATTCCTCTTTGTTTTTACATTTTCATTCTATCAATCTTCAGTTTTATCTCTTGTTTCTGTCTTCCACTGCTCCTTCCTTCAGTCAATGAGCTTTGTCTGCACAGTCAAGATCCTCCCATACTTTTTGAGAACTCTTCAAAATTTCCCTTCCTAAGGAAAATTCAAAGATAAAGGCCACTACAGCATAAAATAATTTTTTCCTCTGCAGTGAAATTGGCAAAACATTGGTTCTTATGGGTCTCCCTGCCCAGCTGCCTAGGGATTAGCACAACACCACTGACAACTGATGGTTTCTCCATGATTTGATTTCCCCATAAGAATCCTGTGCAGATTCTCTAGCACCTAATACTGCCTCACACTTCCTGCACGCTCTTACCTAAATAGCAGCCTTTTCTTATGAGAACTTTCTCTTGAGACCACATGCCCTTTGGCTACATCTGGCTGAAGCTGGCCAACCAGTTCAGAAGTCGCTGAGAGGACAGCTATTCATCTCACCTCACCCACACACAGGGCAACACACAATCCTCATTTTCTACGGAAATGAGGCTAAGAAACAAACAGTGAAACCGGGATCTTTTGGTCTCTCACTCCCTATGAATCTAACATTCATCTATACAACAACCTCCTTCTGACAGGAATTGCCTTTATCTGTACTTTGTAAAGCTTTGAGCACATTGCCAGGATTTTAGTAATAAAAAATCATAGAGAACTATATATTTGAATATTATTATGAAGAAAATATTGCATGTTCACACAGACATCTTCAAAAATATTGAATATGTTATTTGAAGTCATGTTTGTGCGTAAGTTTGTAGGTCAAACATAGGGCAAATCTTTTCTGTTACGCTCAAAACGTACAACTTTACTGAACTGAAAGAAAGCATATAAACTGTTTTAATTTTGGATGCTAAAAGGTGCAAGTTCTAACCAGCGTTTGGATAGGTGATTTCCCCAGGGAACCCCAGGTGTCCTGGGCACAAGCCAAGCAGTTATTGCTGAGCACTGGGGCTGAGATTCACCTCACCTAACCTTAGCCATCTGTCTCCCTGTGGAGACTCAGGCACTTCTAGAGGGTGATACCTGGAGGATGGAATGAATCACCCTGCCTGAGTCTCACCCCTGACTACAGAGGTGGCCCAGACTACTCAGATAACCATGTAATTTTTGAATAACTGCGGTTAGGTGAGATGAATGCCAAACACGGTGAATGTTAGCCCACAAAAACCAAGTGAGTGGGAAGACTTTACATGATGGCTGGATGGGAATGGGAAAGAGCAAACCATGAACTCAAAATTCTCAACTCCTACGTGGAAGCAAGAACTGGCTTATCATACTTGTAAATTTCTGCAATTGCATGAAGGGCTCTTCATAATAACCAAATACGTATTGCTAAAGCAACTACGGTTAGTATTTAAAATGTACTTGATGGCAATGAAAGTTAGAAGTACTTTCCCTGTAGCATTCAGTTACTGATAAAAAGGTGATTATAGCCAAAAAACGGCAAAAGAGTAATTCTTACTTCAGCACTTATTTGGATAACTCTCATTTAGACACAACAAAAATCACAATAAAGACCTAGAGAGGAAAATAAGATAGACAGACAGACAGAAAGATTAAAAAATAATTTAAAAACCCACACAACTTGAGATGTATGCTGCAGGTGAAGATTTTAATGGCCTTACCTCCCCCATGTTTCAGGCACAAAGGATAACATACATGACACACTAGGCAGTGGGTAAAGAATTCCTCCTCATTCTTTCATTTCTACAGTTGAATTTGTTGGGTTTTGAGCAATTCTATTGGCTACAAAGTTCTGCTTCCCGTTAGTGCTATCGACCATGAGATATTGTTAGGGGTTTTTTTTGTGGTTTTTTTTTTTACTTTCACTAACTGAAACACAGCTTATCCCCATGTCCATTAAATATACATTTGAACAGCATTTCCACCTGCACTTTGTCACCTTGGGTTCTCCAGGGGTATACCTCCACTTGGCTCTGAGCTCAAGGGCGCCCTTGATATCAGCCTGAGAGTGCCAACAGGCATGCTAATGCCCATTTGAAACAGCTTTTCCTTTGCCTCAGATGTTTCCATGCACTCAATGAATAAAAAGTCTCTGCTTTTCTCTGACTGCAGTGTTGTAGGACGACCTCACCTCATTCTGTCAGTGAGTTACAGTTGCTTTCAGGCACCTCCTAGACTTTCCTTCCCTTCCTGGAGTTCCACCCTCCTCTTACTTTAAGATCCAAGTTAGCAAGAGGCCATGCTTGTATTGATCTAATCTTACCTTCTTGTAGATGCTTACCCCACAGCTGTCAAGCCTGTATTCCTTTCCAAAATGCCTATGCTCCCTGGAAAATGAGAAACATCCCATAGTTTTGACTTGCTTCTGAACACCAAAAAATATAAATTGCAAAGAGGGAACAAAAAGCTGAATTTTCTGGAAATTAAACCTTGGCAGTAAAGACAATTTGTTCTTCTGCCTCTCTGTAAGAGGTGTCTATATGGGTCACTGTAGAGGTTTTTTACTGGGAATAAGTTAAAATCAGCAACTACCATCTTGTCCTGTGGGTGAAGCATGCTATCTCAAATACGTAATACAAGCCAAACTAGGTGTCATTTTTTTTTAACTTTCTTTTTTTATGAATCATTTCCAAGACTTAGGGGAAGGACATCACGACAGACAGTTTCTCAACAAAGAACTGACATGAGAACAAAAGCTATTCCTGAAGAGCTCCCAAAATAAAAGTGAGACAGATGAGTGAGGAAAAGTTGCATGGGTGTTTCTTCAAACAGGAACATGGTCAGAAAAGAGATATCCAAAAATGTAGATTCATTAAAACTGAAATGCCTTACAAAACTGTCAGTTTTGCAGTAATATGTTTGGGAAAAAAATACAAGAAAGCTTCAGCACTGTGAATATGTCAGGTTTGGACACCTTTAGAGCTAACAGTGTCAGTGTTTCCTCTAAAAATGACTTCTCATTATACGTATGCTTTATATTTTACATTCTAATACTGCATTTTATATCAACACCAGCACAGTTGAGTCAGAGTGAATCCTTCCTAAATTTTCTGTCAGAAGGAATTTGAAAATTTGCGAGTTTCATTCCCAACTGAACCCAAAGTAAATTTCAAAAACCTTGAAGTCCTTTGCAAAATGGAATTTCCATTCTTTGCCCCACACTTCTTTAAACCCTAGTCCTGTGTTAACAGTGAAGTCAAGCTTTGGTAAATGCATTCTCCCAAAAAACGGTTCCTTGTCATCTTCCCTTTTAAATGGCATCTGGTGAGGACTACATTGCTGGAGATCTAGGCAAAAGCTGCTAGGTAGTTGTCCTGAAAAGCCACAAATAGTTAAGTACTTGACCATATTCTGCACCCTGGGTAATAGCTTTCCTTATAATTATTTCTGCTGTTGTCATTAGCTCCAGCACTCTCACTATTTATTACCATAGGTATTTTGAGACTCATAAAAATGTGATCTTACTCAAGGCTCAAGCAACACATGAAATAAATCAGCAGCGCTGAGCATTGGCTGACACTGGATGAAACCTGGCTGGGAACAGCTGGAACGCTCTCTTGACTAAATATTTACAAAAGCCATGATTATATCACTGAGTGACACTGTGTGAATATAACAATTTATCAATCATCATGTTTAACTCAAATCCCTACAGGAGGGGATGGCATTCTCACTTAACAATAAGTATCTACTGTATGCTAATTAAGTGAGTTATTTTTCAGCTAAGGTTACTTCAGGGATATGTGGGCTTTTTAATCACCCATTTCCTAAGTGCTGCTACACCTTCAGAGGCACAGAAAACACAGAGTTCAGCTGCGCTGTCACTTGCTCAAGCATCCATCCCGTAACACCACTGGAGTTATTTGGAGTTATTTGAAGCAAGGGCAAGCACAAACCAATGTGCAGTGTTTATATTGTTTTTCATGTTCTGCCTTATGTTCTCTTGTCCCCTGCACAGTGCCCATGGGTAGCAATTACCACAGCAGCCACCCCTTAGTCCTTCCCACTGCCACGGGCTATTCTTCCCTCCAGACCCAGCCAATTGGGTTTTCTGCCCTTGCACGTCCTCTCCCAAGTACCTGGCAGTGCTCACAGCACTGGTTGGGAGCAGTGCATCCAAGCTGAAATGCCCGTGTCCCTTGGGAAAGACTTGAATTTCCTTACCCCACACTCATCATGTTGGGCACAGCTGAGTGTGCACAGGTCCTGAAATGTCTGAAGATTCCTATAATCTCCGGGGCCTGTACAGCAGCAAGATTAATCTCACTTCTTGCATCTAGACAAGTATAATGAACTGCCGTCCTGCCAGCAGTGAATTTAGCATTGTTTCCATTTGAGGCAGTTAGCACTGACCAGTAACCCTAAACCTGCACCTCCTCCTCAGGTCAGTGGCAGCTAAATGTAAGCATACTGCTGCCAGGATAGAGGGCTGGGACATGAGGAGGTAAGCTTTGCCAAACTGTGGCATTGCCAGGAATACAAGAATCAGGTTTGTAGAGATCAGAGCAGCAAGCAGACCTGATCAGAGCATCAGGAGGAGAACACTTCTTGATGATAAAGCGAGCACATCATACCGATAAGAGATTCACTTTTGGGCACCAGAAAGATCTACAGGACAGGAGGTTTTTATAAAACCTTCCACCTTCTGCTTCATGGCTGCTTAACTCACTTGCACCAGCAACAGTGTGAACTGTTCAGCTACCCTCCTGTCTCCTTCAGATTACAGGCATTAGCACAATGCAAGAGAGAACACCAATCTCGAATCCACCAGCCCCACAGCACACTTTAAAAAGTTTTCCTTCAAAATGACATACAGGTGGGTGGATAGCACTGCAGGTTTGTGTGGATCCAGGGTAGTGTTCAAAATGAACCGATGGCATCTGTGGCTCCCCTCCGGAAACTACTTTTAAACTTCATCTTTCTTTCCAGGGATCATTATTTAAAAAGAAGAAAAAGGTTGGGGTGATGAAATCTACAGTTCCTTGAGAACTTGAAAAAAAGTTTGGTTCATATGTATCTTGGAGGAAGATTTTTCTTTCCGTTTTTTACACGTTGAGAGTCTGCATAATAATTGTATTTTAGCCTTTGGAGCCTCTCTGCCACCAAAAGGGAAATTTCACCTTCTTCTTGCTACCTACAGAGAGGTTTATAAATCAGCAAGCACATAGACATGGGAGCCAGGACTTGGTCGCCCTTCCTGGAGCCCTTAATGGCTCAGACATTCACAGCAAGTGCTCTTTTCAGAAACACAGGGAGGGGGGGAGAAGTTACGATAAATTTAGTTTTCCTTTGAAGTTAATAACCTCCTACAAAGGCTTTTGGTAAAACACAGACACCTTAACATTTTTTTCCCTTTCAAACATTTTTTTCCTCTATTTTTCCCTCAGATGGTAAAATCTGAGGAAACCTGTCTCTTCAGAAGTAACTGCTTTGTGCGAATGACATCAGCAGACCATGAGGTTACCACTGGTAAGTCGGCACCCTGAGGGGGATGAAATGAAATCTCTTATCAGCCTACTTGCTCCTCTTCTTTACTACATTTTGTGCCTTTTGTAATATGTTTTGCTCTCCTTGATTTTTTTCACCATTTTTTCCTAGGGAAAAAAAGACCATACATTTGACTGGTTTCTCCAAAGCCTCAGCTGCTGCTTCATGTCTGTTTGGTCCCTCATTCAGAGGTGAATGAATCAGAAAATGCAGTTCAACTCCCCCCTCTTTCTCCCTCACCTCAGACCTTATCTCACCTACCTTCAGGCAGCTTGAAAACCCAAGAACACTTTGCCTGATCCCTTCCCAGGGAAGAGGACCTCCGTAACTGTGGCTAATGTTACATTTTACAAACTCCTTCCACCACAGAAAAGGCGCTGATGTCTTGGCTTCAAAACTATGGTAAATACAAGTTCTTAGAAGTAAAAAAAAAAAAAAAAAAAAAACAGGGCCAGAAAGTGGTGGTGTGAAAGGGAGAGGATGTGGAGGAAACAGTGGGTAAATATAAGGAAAAATCGCTACAGGACAAGGAGATTCCCTTCGCAGTATATGGGTTATCCAACAGGTGGAATCAGTATGGCTACTACCTGCACAAACAGGGGAAGAACCTGGAAAGTGAAAGCTCAAAGGGAAAACAGGAAGAGAGATGGTTTGTTGCAGGAGAGTTATGTGAAATGACAGATCTACTGTGACTCATTTTGCCATGTAGTCATCTCGCAGTTTACCTGCCATCAATCCTAGACGTGAAGATGGGACATAGGGACTTCCTGCATAATGCTTTTAATGCCTCGTGCATTCAGAAAGCATGCATTTTTCTGCTAAAAAAAGTCAGACAGGAAGAGCTAAACATTAGCAAACAAGAGAATCCTTGAGAAAAGAAAAAAAAAACAGCAAACAAAAGTCTTTGTTGGAGACTGGCTGTCCTAATGTTGTGCTCCTGCACCTTGCGCACGTTCCCTACATTGTCACCATCAGCACGGTGCCACCAACTGTAAGGACACACAGTGACACACAGAGACATGTGATGACAGCCGTATTGGGCTGCAGGTGCAGTGTGTCCTCCAGGTACTCTTCCTCACTCATGGGCCACTTGCCCACCCGAAGTGTGGAGTGTACATGGCCCAGACAAAGCCAGGGAAGACACAGACAAAGTTGGATGTGGAGTTGGCATCCTCCACCCAGACACACATGTGCTTCGTCAGCTCCACCACCAGCCTGTGGGACCCATGTGTCAACGGTTTACGGGCGTTCAGCCCGGTTCCGTGACAAAGGGGACGGGGGATCCACGGGTCCACGCCCCGGGAAAAGGGAAAAGGGGAAAAGGGTAAGGAGATGGCCCTGAGAGCAAAGAACAGCGGCAACAATCTGAGGAGAAACAAACTAATATACTAAATAAAATATCGGAATACAAAACAACACACTATAATACAATATAATTACAATTTAAGCTGATAAATCCAATACAGAGAGAGAATGTCCCAAAATCAAGGTAGGCCTTACTCTACTACCGACGATAAGACGGCTGGAGAGCGAGGTGCTGCCAAGACGAGAGACGGCAGGGAAAAGGAACGAGGTCTCGTGATCTGCAAGTTTTTATACTGCGAGCTTTTATCTTTTCCCTCCGGCTGGAAATGGTAACAGAGGAGAAAAGTACCGTGGGGACTGTAGTAGTCCTTCTCTTCTGAGAACAAGGTATATCCACTCCATGATGTTATGATGTGGAATACCAATAACCGAAAATCACAAAACCATGACACCCATGTCACCATGTCAGCACTGTCACTGTGTCACCACTGTCATTACATCACCACTGTCACCATGTCACCATTGTCACTGCATTACCATGTCATCATTTTCACAGTGTAACCATTGTCATCCCCCCCAGAATGGCTGGGGGTCTGCCCCCCAGCTCAGCAGTGTACTTCTGCGCCAGCCAGTTCATCAGGAAGAACTTCTCAGTGCACTATAGCCCAGTGATGGCCACCACCACCAGGGTCTGGGTGATAACCACACAGCGCTGCCAGTGCCGCAGAGTCAAGGGACAGCACGTCATCACCAGCACTGCACAACAGGCAGAGTGGGGCTGGCACCAGTGGCACCGAAACCTCCATGGCTGTGCTGATGTCTGCTGTGATTGCAGCACAGGAACCAAAAGGGAAAGTGCACCCAGCTTCCCTTGCCCACCCTCTGCAACTGCCTATTTTCCTCTCCTGAAACACTCTGCACTTCCCCAGAATGATGACATCTGGGCAGTACTACTAGATGTATTGCAGAGAACGCTGGTGGGGGACAAGATACAGAGTGCACCACATCAGTTTGGTGACAAAGTCTGCCACACTGGACAGAAACAGGGTGACGAGGGTGCCTAGAAGACCCAGAGCTGTGCTGCACACCATCGCCATTTCCATGTGCTTCTCCTTCTGCAGCCACAGCACTGCCACCACACTCAAAGCCCTCCTGCAGCAGTGCCCCATGCTCCAATGGGACTGCGAGCGGGCTTGGTACCACCACACAGCACCATGGTGCAACCACAATGTGCTGTTACTGCCACACAGCACCTCTATGGTATAGCCACCACATGCCAGCACCACCACACACCACTGTCACAACGCTCACTTCCAGGTGGTACTCCAGCATGCAGTTCTGCTCCTCCAGCTACACATGCTGCTCGTCCCATAACCACTGCTCTGTCTTGGGGGTCCACCAAGCTCACCACTGCACCAGTTAGTTCATCAGGAAGGACATTTCAGAGCATAATGATCAAGGGCAACAAGATTTTCAGATGAGATAAGCAGGGAAGGAGGGGCAGGGGAATTGCCTTCTGTGATAGGAGTTGGATAGACTGCAAAGAGCTGCCTCTGAGAAACAGCCATGATCAGTTTGAGAGCTTGTGGGTGAAAATCAGGGACTGAACCAAAAAGGGCATCTGGTGGTCGTGGTCTACTACAGGCTGCCTGACCAGGTGGAGCCTATTGATGAGGCCTTCTTGCTTTAGCTGCAAGAGGCATTGTGCCCACAGGCTCTCATCCTGATGGGGGATTTCAACCACCCACATGTCTTCTGGGAAAATGACACAGCGAGCTGCAAGCAGTCCAGGAGACTCCTGGAGTGTGTTAAGGATAACTTCCTGCTCCAGGGATTAGACAAAACAACCAGAGGAGAAATGTTTCTGGATCTGGTGCTCACCAGTGCAGAGGAGCTCATTAAAGTGGTTAAGACTGGAGGTACTCTGGGCAGAAGGGACCATGCCCTGGTTGAGTTTGTGATCTTGAGGAGGATGGCTGTGGCAAAAACCAGAGTCAGGACTCTGAACTTCAGAAGAGCAAAGTTCAGTCTTTTCAAGGAATTACTGGTTGAGATCCCCTGGGAAACTGTCCTTAGGGACATAGGAACAGAACAAAGCTGGCAGCTCTTTAAGGACACCTTTCTAAGAGTGTATGAGCTCTCCCTCCCCCAGTATACGAAAACAAGCAGAAGAGGCAGAAAACGAGCATGGTTGAACAAGGATCTGCTGGGTAAACTTACGGATAAGAAGGACATGTACAGGCAGCAGAAACAGGGATGTGTGGCCTGGGAAGAATACAGGGATGCATGCATCTGCATCTGTACATGCAGATATGGGATCAGGAAAGCGAAGGTGAAGATGGAACTGCACTTGCGAGCCATATAAAAAACAAGAAGGGATGCTATAGGTACGTTTGTCAACAGAGTCAAACAAAGGAGAGTGTACCCCCTCTGATAAATGAGAAGGGAGAACTGACGTCAGCAGACATGGAGAAGGCTGAGGAACTCAACGAGTTCTTTGCCTCAGTCTTCACTGGTAGCCAGGCTTTTTCTGTCTCTCACATACCTGTATCTCACATCTCTGAAACTCCAGGTGGGAGCTTGGGGAGCAAAATCCCTCCCACTGTAAGAGCAGAGCAAGTCCAAGACTGCCTCATGAGACTGAATGTGTACAAATCAACGGGGCCCAATGACATGCATCTCAGGGATCATGGAGCAGATCCTCCTGGAAGACATGTGAGGGCACATGAGAAATGAGCAGGTGATGCAAGGCAGTCATCATGGCTTCACCAAGGGCAGATCATGCCTGATCAGTCTGGAGGCCTACTGAGATGGAGTGATGGCATCAGTGGATCAAGGAAGGGGAACTGATGTCATCTGCCTGGACTTGCTGTGGATGCCCCATCCCCAGAGGCATTCAAGGCCAGGCTGGGTGGGGCCCTGGGCAGCCTGATCTGGTGGTTGGGAACCCTGCCCATGGCAGAGGGGTTGGAACTACATGATCTTTGAGGTCCCTTCCAACCCAAGCCATTCTATGATTCTGTGATCTTTCCCAAGCTAAACTTGCAAATAAAGATGTTAAATCACTGCAGGATCCTGAGTCTGGACTACAGTAGGGCAGATGGGATGTCATCAAGAGGACTGCTCATATACTGCCACATATGGCTCCTCAGCAGGTGAGGAAACATGTGGAAGCACAGAGTACACTTAGCTGAAGGTGGAGATGAGGAGAACTTCCAAAAACCTGCAAGGGAAAATTAAAGGTTAAGGAGAGGAAACACACACACAGAGACCTCTACTGCTTTTACAAACAGCATGCTTTTATAAAGAATGTAAAAAATGTATATTTTCTTTTTTTAAATAAAATAATAAGAACAATGGACTTTTCCTTTTGAATAAGCTATTTCTGAGTCACTACACCTACCCAACAGTCCTCAACACTTGCAAAGCAGAAGATACCTATATCCCCACACATGCTCTGAGAACACATTGCAGTTCCCCCCAGGGTGACGAGCAGAAAGCCAGGCCTGGTTCTGGAGCTGTGGATTGGTGAAGGACAAGAGAAGGTGTCAGCCACCTTGCAGGCATAACAAGGGGAGTATAAGGGGCTGAGGCTAATGAGGAACTTCAGCACATCATAGAGGCATGATAGAAAGGCATAATGGATGAGATAGTGAAGACACTTTTTTTGTTGGCTGGCACATTTTAAGCAGAATAATTTTGGTCAAATGCTTATCATAGTCTCTGCAAGAACCTTCACTATTCCCCTTTATTAATTTTAATGGATGGTATCTGCAGCTCCCAGTCACAGCCAAGGAGCCTCTGACACATGTGCAAGAAGATGGGGCCCCACCATGCACAGCATATATAAGCAGGAAGATAAACAGCGCACCAAGACTAGAACAGGAAGATAAAGCTACCTACTTGAGTTTTGGAACCTTTGAGAGTACCATTTTTTTTTCTGTATGAAATTCTTCCATTCCAAAAAACTGCCACCATTCTAAAAAAAGCAGAATATTATATTTGAAATTTACCAAACAGAAAAAAAATATACAAAAACTATAGTGCTGGTAAAAAAATTATCAAACCAAATTCATCTTCAACTACAGTCTGAAAAGTCTAGATTTTGATTAAGCCATGCATTCTGACTAACCTAATTCCATGTATATACACATACACTTTTATATCATACATATACACACATCTGCAGTTTTTAAAAATATAAACAGGCATCCCCACCTGTCTCTCCATTTTGTTGTAGTTATGCCATCTTTATGTCTCCCCAAGAAATAATTGACACAGAAAAAATTCCTCCAACTAGTAGCCTGCCTTGAAACTTGTAAAGACACCCATAGATGCAACAGGGTTGAAAACAGCATCCCAAAGACACCGAGGAGAGAGATGTAGGACCTGTTTCTAAAATCTGGAGTGCACAACAGTTACAAGCACAGACTGACAGCCTGCCACTGGTAGATTTTACCATTTCTGATGGCAAAATGAAGGAGGACATGAAGAGGTTGGATTGATCTCCCCTGATATAACTCCCTGGAAGTCCAGGCAGTGAGCAGAGAGCGCTACTCATCTAGACTCCCTTTATACTCAGCAGAGAGAGAGCGATTCCTCCAGAGAGAGATTCATCCCTTCCAAAGATGGATGCCCAAGGCAGACAGGATGAATCGTCCTCTGAAGGGGTTTCTCTCTCTCTCCATAGAGTCCTCCCACAACTACAGAAAGGCCTCAGACCTCGAGGCTCGATTCAATGCCTGTTAGAGGGGAGATGAGACGAATCCCTCCTGAAGTGACTCTTTCAAAGCAGTGCCAGTGTTATCCACGCAGCATTTAAGGATGACCCAGCTCAGTCCTCTATTCCATGTGCTGTGTCTTCCTGCTGCTCCAGGCAGGGAATAGGTTAGTTTGCACTGATGGCAAGTGCAGTGCCTCTGTTGAAAATCTGGCACTGCCAAAACTGCATACCATTTTTGCAAAATTAATTATTGAGCTTCTTATTCTGGCTACTACATCACCAAGAATTCATATCCTGCCCCCAAATACTTATCCACTGTTTAAACCTGCAAGAGAACTTCCTTGTTTTAATTCCAAAGTTCACCATCCTGGTGAGGTCTGAGTGTAGTTTCACCATTTATTACTATACATCAAACACTGACAGTTCCTTGTGGTAAGAAATAACATCATTCCCATGTTTCTCCTGTCCTTCACTGTAAGTCTGTCACACCTTAGGAAATGCTGACAAGGGAGCCAGGGTTACTGCATCGCTTTTCAGAGGTACAAGCTGCCACAAACGCATTACATAAACCAACTTAATTTTACAAGTGCAAGTCATGTTCTTTGCTATTTTTCACTTTAGGGACCGTCTGGTTTCCTCAATCCAGTAAAGTAATTTTTTAAATCTTTGTGAGTGCCACAGGATTAAAAGATGAATTCAGATATTTAAAGGCAGGCCACAGTGGTGGGCACAGCGTCAGAAAGCTGGATCTGTGGTGAGCCCTCCAGTGAGCTGCTCTGTGGCCTCAAACAAATCACTTCACCTCTCTGTGCTTCTGTTCACTTGTCAATATTTTTGCCGGCTTAAATATGTGGTTTCCAGGGCAGCTCCTCTGCAACTCCTTGTAAAGTGTCTTTCAATATGGGACTGCAGTACCAAGCAGGGTGACATCATTGTAAAATAATAAAGGCTGAAAAAAATTGGGAAGTAGAGGGATTTGACAGGAATTTTCTGCAATTTTTTTAAACCTGTGATGTTATCAGGGCCTTCAGGTCTCTAGGCTCTGAAGGTGCAGCAGTTTGTCTAAGGAACAAGTGCCTGTCTTAGAACATAATGGAGGGAGGTGTAGCCATCTATGTCTTTATGGCCAGCAGGTAATTTTAATAAACACACAAAAAAAGAATAGATAGGGAGAAAGTGTCAACATAAGTCTGGGAATGGAGTTATTGAGAACAGGAGTGTAAATGTGTCGAGGAAATCCCCAGTGATCCAAGAGGGAACACAAGGAGCTTTGCAAGCAGCAGAAGCAAGCTGCAATAACTGTACAGGGGTCTTAGGTATGGAGAAAAATTTTCATTTCTCAAACTGTAAATCAAACCAAATTAAATCAAGCCTACATCTCTGTGGCACCTCTCCTACCAGGCTCCCAAGGCACTTTACACAGAAGGTAAGTGTTTACAAATGTAGCAGGCCAAAAAAGCCACATGCCCAGCAGCACCAGCAGACAGCACAGGCTGAGCAATTCCTGTGCTACAGGGCCTGGCCTCAGCCACACTCAGTAGGACCAGAAATGGAGGGTCCCACACAGCTCCTCTCTGCTGGACCACTGCTGAGGAACACTCCTGACCCGTCCTGACACGGAGAGCTCACGGCCACAGACAGCGAGCACATGCTGTTCTCTAACAAGGCACTGAACTTGCATATCTCTGTGGAGATGAAAGCACCAGCTGCCTTTGTTATGAAAAGGTCGTGTGGCTCTTGCTCTAAAATCTGTCTGTTGAATGGAAGCATGGGTAGTCACAGCTCAGTCTCTACTAGAGAATCACAGAGTGGCTGAGGTGGGAAGGCCCCTCAGGAGATCGTCCAGCACAACTTGCCTGCCCAGAACCAGGTCACACACAGCCGGTTGCCCAGGGCTGCAACCCACCCAGTTCTGAGCATCTCCAAGGACTCCACACCTTCTTTGGCCAACTTCTCCAATGTTTGTCCACCACAGCCTTCTCTTCTCTAGGCTGAGCAGCCCCAGCTCTCTTAGCCTCTCCTCTTACCAGTATTCTCAAGATGCATGGCCCTACACTGGACTCACTGCAGTATGCCCACACCTCTCTTGTTCTGGGGAGGCCATAAATGGACCTAGTATTCCAGATGTGTCTCACCAGTGTTGAATAAAGGGGTAAGATCATCTCCCTTAACTTGCTGGCAGTGCTCTTCCTAATGTGGCCCAGGAGGCTATTGTCTTCCTTTGCTGCAAAGACATGCTGCTGGCTCAGGCTACCAGGAAAGGCTGCAGGAATGCAGCCCCAGCTATCAACTGCAATCAACACGCCTATATCGAGGCAGGAGAGAAAGAAATGAAGGAAATGGAAGGAAGAGAATCCAAAGTCAGGTAAGAAAAGGCAAGCTGTGGCACATCAAGGTGGCTCTCTCATTTGGAGGCCATTTGGAATAAAGACCATCTTTGCATCAAAAAAAAGGGAAAAAATCTCCTAGGTGCAAAAACTACAGAAATAGTAAGAACCATTCACCAGTGACTCTAGGCAGGCTTACCTTCTCTAAGGTAAATTTCATCTCTGCTAATCCTATCGGTTAATATTGAAATCAAATACAATACGGTATTTGATATGACAGTCTCCTTCTTATGAAGTCAGCCAAAGCATTTCTTTATTTGCATATGATTTAATTACATTTTCATTCCAGGTCCCCCATTCTCTGTATTGTGGGCAAAATCATATGAACACTGTAAGACAGCAGCAGTGAGAGATATTATAAAACCTTGAATAATGCTGCAATGTTAAGAAATAAGGAAGAGAAGTATTGTTATTTTAAGAACAAGCCTTCAAGATGATTGGTAAAGTGAATAATCAGCACAATCCCATTATTAAAAGAAACAGATCAACATTTTTGTTGCTCATATCATTTTTAAGATAGCCAGAGCATTTGTCTGTAAGATACTGTGCCTTGTTTACAGGCTTGATGTAACTTGAGGAGAAACCATTCAAAAAGAGCACAACAGCAGGTCACTTCAATTCCAGGCAGCATGCAATTATAGCATTGTGAGACTTACTGTCTATATTTCCAAGAGGTGGTAAGTGGATGTGAGAGTATCTCTGCACAAGGTTCTCCAACATGCATGTCTGCTCCCAGATTAATAAGGTGCACTGGAAATTGTAAAGATGCTCTACAAAATCTGTATGGAAAGTATTCATAATAGAAGGAAACAACTGAGTAGCAGTTGGATTCTGTGCATCAGTGACCATTATTTATGGCCACTGGTTATGAAAGGCATTAAGACCTCTCAGTGTCAAACACTTGTTTATTAGATGAAGGCGCACACACAACATTCAAGCAAAACAGCATTTTAAGCCACTTGTAAATAGTAGCACATAATGTAGAATAACTTCACTCTTTGTCACACCAATTGTAGCTATCAAGTGAAAAAGTAAAGCTGAGAGCTTGATGGAACAGCTGCAAAAAAGTGGTGATAAGAAGAAGCCCCCAGCTGTTCTGCATGCAAGGGAAAGGTTTTGTTGAGATTTGGGATAAAGAATAGATTCCCACACCCAGTCACTCATGTCCTCAAATGTTCACATCAAGAGTTGCTACTCAACAATATTATTTATTTATTAAAAAGGAAGTCTGAACTTGTTTTATTACACATCTGTTATTCATTTGTTTCCCACATCAGAAACAGTTAAGGGAAGGAAACACTGCATCCTTATATATTCAAATGATACCATGGAATGGGCAATGGGAAATATTTCTGATCTCAGTGCAGCAAACTTTGTCTTGTTCCTAGATTTTGTTCTTAGCTGAACTGATGGTTTCTTGGTGCTTACTGCCTTAGTTACCCATCAGAAGGCTGGATATAAGAGTAGCACTTCTTCTTAATTCAGAGTTCATGTTTTCACAGTAAGTTGAGACCAACAGAAGGTGCTTTACAAACGTATTGATTTCCCCCCTCCGCCCCCCCAATTTGCACAAGGTCTAGAACATCATATAGTATATAACGTGCTTCTTGAACACAGTGTTAATTTCTTTTCTGTAGCAAAAGGACATTCAGAAAAACAAAGCCAAGTCAAGCATGGCTGCCTGCCTAAAAAGATTGGGGATGAAAAGCCAATTTAAGTTATTTTAGCATTTAATGTTTCAGTCATGGCAACCTTTGATTTTCTGGTCATTGGTCAACATTGGTTAGATAACATGACAGAACTAAGGTTCCTGCATTTTTAAATTTTAAAAGAGTATTGTATCTCATTTTCCTTCAGGATCACAAGGGATGTTTGTCTTTAGCCTATTTAACAAGAAGGTAAATTCCTAATATGAATTTATCTTGAAATTTTTTTATTCATGCTAGAGCTTAAAATGATTTAAAGTCAATGCTTCACTGTGCAAAGCTTTCAGTGTTAATGTTTAACCAGTGCTAAAGGCATTTATTTAAATGTTGAAATTCAGAATACAAGGAAACAAAAAAAAAGGCAATGGTTTTCTCTGGATTAGCCATTTCTGTGATGCACACAAAGGCTGTGAAAGGTTCAGAATCAAATTTGGAAAATTGTTGTTTTGTCTGAGGAGAAGAACTGATTGAGACATAAATATGGAACAAATCCAATTAACTATGTAGTTAGAAGATGTGAATAACAGCTCTCTAAGTGGTAAGTGGTTTTCTTCTTTGGAAGAAAACCAGTGGTCTTGTATTTTTTCAGTGTCAGCTCAGTACTTCTTGCCACCTTGAGCGTTTTACTTTCCTTTTCCTGAGCTGTAATTTTAGCCTTCCACAGAGGCAATACCAATAAGCTCCTCTTTTCACGTACATGGGCATTTCAACTGAAAATATATTAGCAAATGTATGCTAGACATAGGCAAGCAGAACAACCCTCTACTACAACCACACACACACACACGCATAAATATTCCAATACAAAAAGTGAAGGAAATACTGATTTCACACACTAAGTTGAGCAGCTCATGAAAGTTCAAGCTCATTAATACTTGTGAGGCATTTTTGCACCATACCTGGTGGTAGGATTGAAGCAAAGGGAGAACTAACTAGTCTAGATACTGAGAGAAGTGACTCTCCAACAGCATGAGGGGTTGTGCTGTTGGAGCACATCAATGACTTCATTTGCATATTTGCAAGGTTAAAGCCCATGCTCTTAGGAGGCTTCACAGCTCTTGGTACCCAAACTGGCCAGAGAAATACTACAAATATTTCAGATAAAGATATATAAAGTCTCACATATGTAGGCAACAAAATCAGCAAGCCCAGTATTTGTGTTTCATGAGTAAACCACTGTAAATAATAAACTGATGTCCACTATGTAAATTATCTCAACCTCATTCTCCATGCAAGCATTCTGCCAGATGAAAGTGGATCAGAGGAGCTGGATTTTCCCATAGATGTTTCCGTCTTATAACAGGGAATGATTAGTCCCATCTTTCTCTTTCCCTATTTCTCACACCCCAGGACATCTCTGCTTTTTACTGTAATGTTGGCAGAGGGTGTGAGTAGTTCTAGTAATTCAATCATCAAGCTTTAAGACTGCTTCCCAAGACTAAATGGAAGCCAAATCTCAAAGCTGCATGCATCCTATGGCCTACTGGGATCTAAATGCAACTAATTTCTGCTGGCTGAACTGTAATAATGAACATTGTGAGTGCTCAGTGATAAAAGTGGGGAGGCCTTATTTAAGGCAATGGAAGTTATACCATGTGCAAAATCCTATTCCCCAGGCTGAGGTGGAAATACTGTTGTTGAATGTTGCAAGGATAAGACAGAAAAAGAGTATAATTTATGCATTCTAATTGAAATCAAGGAAGCATTTCCTGCTAATGCTGTCATGCCTGCTTTGCAAAGCTAACCCTAATGACCAACAATTGTACTTTTTAATACTATTTCCAAAGCAAGCGATGGCTAGGGAATAGTCCCACTGGAACACACACTACACATGCCTCCCCCCTACATTTCTTCATGTACAATTCACAGAAGATTGCTGATGCACAACTTATGCACTCTGGAAGAGCAAAGCATTTACTAATAGACTCTCTGGCAGAAAAATCCACCTCAGAGCAGTTCCAAGCCACTATAACTTTATTTTAATCACCTAATGAACACTCTTTTCCTTTCATCGTTAGGGATGGACAGGCAGGTTTAGAAAAAAATAAGAACCAATCCAAATGCACTGTCCACAAACGTGGATGGAGTTTTTGCAGTAAATAAATAAATAAACAGCACATGTCCTTTTAGTTTAAACAGGAAGCAGAGAAGAGATAACTATTTCTTTATATTTCTGAACCAACAAAAATTCATAAAAAGAAATGCCCTGGGAGGACCATGTTGCCAAGACTTTCAGATCAAAGTTTACAAGCCCTTTTGCTCAAGGCTGAAGATATTCAAGTTTCCTGTTTGCTTTTGGGGGTAATAACATGGAGCACCAAAAAACATCACCATTTGCTGAAGAGATAAGAATGGTCACCTCTTACAAGTACTAGGTAGGGTAGCTTTATGGAATGGGATTATTCAGCTATAACCTGAACAAACACTTAAAAATCATACAGATGAAAAAAAAATCATGGAGAACATCCTGAATCTTCCCACTCACCTTTCTAATTCTTCCAGGATACAAGTAACAAGATGTTTTATCTACCAGCTGATGCTGGCTTCGCTTTCCAGTGCTTAGACAACCTCTCCTTTGTAGTTCTAGGGTCAATCTAAGGAGATGTATTTAGGCACAAGGACTGTCATTGCTAAGAGTCACATCCTTACAGTTCCTTCTTATCACTTTGACTAAGCCCTTACTTGTTTCTGCAGCATAACTACTTACAGCAAGAATATTAGCAAATGATGTAGCAAATCAGTGATTAAAAGACACCAGCCATTAAAAAGGGGAGGCATCCTGGGTTTGGGCACTAATAAGAGGGTATTAACACTATAATTACTGTCACATTAGATCACATTAATGCCACATCCTTATCTTTATCAGCCAACTCTTGGAAATCTTTTTGGTTAATTATGCTTTCATGATGCTTTTTTCTCTCATGATTATCCCGACTGCGAGCCTGGCTAGTCAGGCTCTCCCCTTGCTCAGAGATCTTACACGGAAAAGTGTGTTGGTTCCCAGCAACATGAAAGAACTGAACACCAAAAAAAAAGAAAAAAAGTACTAAATCTTCCCTAGTTCTTAACTGCTGAAAAACACACAGAGTATGGATTCATCCATACTGGTGTTGACATGTCATAGAAAGCAATTAGACAGCTAAGAGAAATTAGGTTTTACGTAGCTGTGTCTGCCAAGACTAAAATCTTTCCCACCACCAGTCACTAAGGGTCTTTCCAGACTAAAATCCTTTTTAGAACCTAAACTAGACTGCCTTTGATTTTATTCAGTCTAGTAGATCTTCCTTGCTCCTGAATGTTAAGATACAGGATCAATAATTTCATCAGAGTAATAATTTCTACTCTGTGTCAGATAGGAATTGTTGACAGATGATGCTCCATCTGTCACAGTATTTTGCAGTAACAAGCCAAAACATGGCAAAAAAAATATTGCAAACCATGTCGTTAGGGACCATCGCAACAAGGAATTATGTTTTTTTGGTAACTGAAAGTTATTAAAATGAAAAGGCCCCAATTCAAAGCTCAGATCTCGGGATAGGTTTAGCTATTTAGCATCTTTCCCAAAGAGTTTGAAATCTAATTTCCAGATACAAATTTAAGGCACTATTTAAAGTAGATTTACATGGACATGTGCAGACAGCAACATGCCTGCTCTTCTCACACTTGGAATGGAGCAGGGCAGCTAGATCCCTTACAGAAGCCGTGCCACCATTCTCACATGGTACCAAGACCCAGCTAATACTCTATGTGTGTATTCTTCTGCTGCTGTATCGATGTTTAAATGGAGTAGTCATGTAATGGTCTCTGTCTACTTATTCCAGCGTGTGCAGGGCCACATGTTCAATGGGGTAAGCCAATGACTAACGGATGGCAGATGGTGGGGATGCAGAGTAAACTTTGGGAAGGCCAGAGATGTACAGTCACTGCTGGAACATGTTGGCATCTGGTGGCAAGAAGAGCATACAGTTCCAACCTTGTCCCATTAGGGAGGGGTTCAGCATCTGATTCCTCCCCTTTAAAATGAATGCCTCCTTCTAACCTTAAAGCATGGCCCATCCTTTAATTTCACCCTCATGCAAATTTCTAATACCCATGTGCTTCCTCTTCTCTCTGAGAACCTCAGAAAGGTTCAAGTCAGGAAAGCTGAATAATCCTGTCCTTGAAACAGAACTCACTGTCCAGGTCAGCTTTCTGATCATGAGCTCACTGCTCAAGTGGTTTCCTGCTAAAATACACGGACGTGTAAACAAATAAAACAAAGTACCTGATGCCATTCAACATACAGGAACATAATGCACAAATCAATGATCATTTTAAATTTAAATCTTCATACAAGCCACACAAATGTGAACCTTTCAGCTCTGCACCATTCAGTCCTAGATGCAGACCTCAGTTAAAAAAAAAAAAAAAGAAGAAGCAGAGTAAGATGGGGAATAAAAACTGCAGAGAAAATTAATTAAAAAAAAAAAAGACACCAAACTTGATTTTTTTTCTGTAGTTGCCAGTATATTCTGGGCTTAATTCTTCATGTATCACAGCTGTTTTCCTCTCCTCCACCAAGCCTAGTCTGCATGGCACAGATTCCTCAATGTTTTCTCTGTGTTTGCTGGGTGAGCAAAGACTTTTCATTTCACACATCATTTACAGCTTGCTGCTGTGATTTCAGAAAGTCAGTGGGCTTTTACCAAGCTAACAAGTGAGATAAACAATTTGTGTGTCTGCTAATTCTAAAAGTTCTGCAGATTTTATGACAGTCAGTACCCTGAGCAGTCATGGAAATTCAGTGATTTCATTTTGATTTGCACCACATGGCAAACAAGTTTGTCCAGAAGTCAGTAAATAAATCAGGAAGAAAGGGAGGGAAATAAAGAACAGACTCTTCAATGTCATATACCATTCCAATAATGGAAACCTAATTTTTCTCAAATTTCAGTGCATTTTGTATTCCTCAGTGTATGTATTCATTAGCTCCTGACTTGAACCAATGGAGGGAAGGTAGAAATTTCTTTCTCTCTTTTCTATCCCTGAGCCAGATCTAGAGATCTCCTACTGATACAAGATAATGACTGTTCACTCTGGGACCAATGCTGGATAATGCATCCAGCCGCACAGTGTGCCCAAGCTGAGCTTATATTTTCAAGGTCATTAGACAGTGAAACTAGGTATCTAATAGGTACCTATAGTTCTCCATCTGATGCACACCAAATTCAATGGTAAAAAGTACTATTTAAGATGCAGAATTGAGCAACAATGAGTGCAAATAAAGGTAAATTAAGGATGCAAGTTAGGTGTGGGTCTTAGGTATGTCTGTTTACATCCAAAGCTTCACTAAGTGTGGTTCTCTCTGAAGAAAGAGGAACAAGGAATTAAAAAAAAAAAAAAAAAAAAAGCAAAACAAAACAGTATAAGTGTGAATTTTCTACAGATCTTTTTCATGTGAGAAGATCGAAGTCCATTCTTCACATCACTAGTAGCACCTTCCTACACACAATGAGCTTTGGCACTGCTAAAAATTATTTCTGGATTCTTAGAATGTCACCATCAAACCTCATCATCAAAACTACTAAACGAAAGAACTACATCTTATTAATGAACAACAACAGAAGAAAGGAAATGGGGAAACAATTCACACCCTAGGCCAGCATCAGGAAAGCAAGCGGCCTGATTCTGCTGCTTTCATTTAACTTAATCTAGGAGCATAAACAGGCATGATCACAGCTAGAAGAACTGGCAATAAAATGGCTATTCAAAGTTAATCAGTATGGGAGAATACGGACTAAAAAAAGGATGAAGAAAAAATGGATGTATGCCTTCTATCTGGCATCACAGTCCGGAGAGACTGGGAAGTGATGATGTGTCTCACGTTCCCTGTTTCACACAGCAATATGTTATACAGAGGATGGAACCAGTCACATATGTTCTGGGCCTGGCGAGGATGCGTCTGTTTTTTACCAGTATGAAAAGAATGTTTCTCCACATTAATAACGACTTAAGGAAATACATAGTTACATCTTCCAAAGCAAACAAGAGAAATCCAGTCAAGAACATGGAACCTTCTGATGTAAAGTAAGGCTTAAGGCAAAACCTCGAGGAACTAAAGGTCTCTCCCCCCATAAACTTTAGCCTTGCATCCCCTTTGCCCTGACAGTGTTCAGAGAAGTAGTCCAATTGCTGAGGGGAAACTCTTGCATCTATATCCCCAGGAAGCTAAAGCTCTAATTTAGGAAAATATCATGTGTGTGCTCAAATGTAAGTGTGTGCTTAAAGATCTTCCTGAGAGAAGTCCTAGTTCCTAAACCAATTTACTCCATTATCATCAATCCTGACTAGCTAAAAACTGAACAATCAGCATTTTAGTTATATTACATTAGAGCTAATATTTTAAGTTTGTCTTTTGAAGGATGCTGACTGCTGTATCTAAAACATCCAAGGTCTTTCTCTTTTTGAGAGAGGAAATGTAGCAGATCAGGCAGAAATGCACAAGGGCCCCTGAATATTTTGCTGCATATTTTGGCTACAACCAATTATTTCATAAATTAAAAAAAAAAAAAACAAACGCAAAGCAGGACATTTCAAACAGGAAAAAAAACATTAGTAGCACTGCTTTTGAGAGAAATAATCATATTGTTATGGAATACTAAGCCAAGTAAGCTTTTCTATATTCCAAAATACTGTTTTATACATGGCATTTTGTATTCTTTTTCTTATGTCTTTTAATAGGACACAACATTTAGGAATTGAACTATCAGACCTCTGCAAGGCTGTTATCTCAGGAGAAGAAGGACTCATTGCATGTGCTTGAGAAAAACAACAAAACAGTAATTTGAAAAATGCCTCCAGTGCCAAAGATATTTTCAAGATATCATTGAACAATGTTAGCAAAATTAACACTTGTAAGAAAGCAGAAAAGGAGAGAGAAGCAGGGCTGAGACAAATGCTAATTGGTGAGTTTTTAAAATTCCTTTTCAGAAACACAGAGCGGTTTCCTGAGCAGAGTTCCTCTGGGATTCTGGAGCCACGGTCCTGGCTCACCAGGTGACCCTTTGCATTCAAACCCAAGGTGTTCTCTTATTTGTAGAACACGAAACACAAACTTTGTGAAGCATGTGGAGATTTGCCATTGCAATATTTTGTGTAAGGAAAAGGAATTCCAAAATCGGTAATTAGTTATACGCATGGGTATAGCATAAAGCAGGAGCAGACATTTCTACCACCAGAATTTTTTTTTTTAATCTGTTTAAAATTTAAGAGTGCAATAGTAAGATGCCTGAGCCTTGTTCCCATTACAGCCTGGAACCAGCAGGAAGCCCTAACAGTGAATTTCTGCTTCCAATTTTTCCCTGTGTAAACTACAATCTCCATATTTCACTTGTTCTGAACATAAATATAATATCATTTTTTAAAAGGCACTTATATGAAGCTTTTTCTCTCAAAGCACTTTCTCTGGTATTCACAGCTCACACCTCATTACATCATAGGGAGGTAAAAAACTATTATGCCCATTAAAAAGAGGTGAACAAGGCAAAGAGATTTGGCTTGCCTGTATTTCCCAATATGGTGGCCAAGGCAAAAATGGCTTCAAAATCCCTGAAACTTCAAAGCAAAGCAGTTGTGCAATGCTACCTGAAAAAGACCAGTGCTTTTTTTTTTTAAAAAAAAAAAAAGTAATTTTAGGTAAATTTGGGGGTTGCAGCTGTTAATAGTAGATAAGAAATAAATTATGTAGGCCTTCATTTGCACTGTGCAGCTGCAGTTCATGTCAGTGGAAGCATTTGGATACCTTGAGGACATACTGATGCAAAACACTGCACCTACAAAACAGAGGAGCTGTTACTGGGCTTCTGTAACAGCTGGGCACTCCTGAAAATGCTACCCATAGCAATATGCATGCTGATGTAATTCCCACATGACATTTTTTTTTTTTTTAAAGAGGGTACCTCACACTTCACTTAAAATGTACATGTTGATTTTCCTTCCATTTCTGTTCCCCTCAATGGTGGTGAGTAATTACTGGTGAATAATTTCCAAGAGTTTATAGTGGGATAGAGAAAGAAAAATGGTAACTTTAAAGAACAGAAGGAAAATGGGCCTTATTTTTTAATGTGAATGTAACCATACTGTTGAGTCTTGGTTTTAGTGGAAAAGGTATTTTAAAGCTTGCCTCCAAAAATACTCTTGTCTCCTTTCCTATGGTCATCTTCACCTCCCTTACACCCTTCTAGCTACACTGAAGTTATGCATATTAGAACAAAGGTACCACTTATTTCTGAATTGAAAATTAATATGGTCTTTCTCTTACATATTAATTGCCAGGAACGGGATCAGAAAGAAATACTGAGGTGAAGCCTAAATGTAATGGTGCCAACAATAAATATTCCTCAACTCTTTTGGCCCCAGACATAATATTAAATGTCCCTGTAACTCTTGGCCTAATATCTCGGTCAGACCTACAGCATTCTCATAGGCTTATAGTAAAAGCAGACCTCTTTTTTACTTTCTACTCTTTTCACCACTCATTACACTTTGGGACTCTAAAATGGCCTTTGTTCCTGCCAGTGATGTTCTCCCTTCATCCAGATTAAGGACTCATGTACTTCCTTTACTGTTATGTGACTTTTATATCCAGTATAACCTTGTGACATTTGTGCACACTTGCTGTAAAGGAAGAGAGATATTTTCCAATGTCTCTGTTCAATTATTAGAGTCATTCGTAATGAACTATTCTGGTTTAATTGCAAAATCCATCTTTGTTGTACTATGGACAAAATAAAACACAATAGAACATTAATTTCAAAAGCAAAACTAACGTTCACAGAAATAATAAATATTACAAAATGCAGAGTACTTTTTCAATTTGCACCATTCAATGAGGTGATTCTCTGGGGAAGACAGACTCAAAAACGAGGAGCGCAGAGGGTTTGACGAATGAACACACATGAGCTCTTGCATTCATGAAAGAACGGCTCACCTCAGAACTGCAATACAACAAGTAGCTCCACATTACAGGAAAATGTTCTAGGGAGAGCATTAGATGTTCAGCCTTGGACAGATCAATGTTTGTATCAAGTGATTTAGGAAAATCAAAAGTGGTATCTGTCTCGGAGGTTGTACTATTTACATTTAAGGTAGTATTGTGGAGAGGCTAAAACTGCTGGCTTCGCTTTGATTGAAGCATATTCATTTTTCACCTTGAAGTGAAAAATGCATCATTCATGTATTTTTTTTCAAATTCAATTGCCACATCTGGGGACTAAATTTATTGTGACTTCAGCCTGATTTTTTCAGCTTTAGTCCATGCAAGTCTTCCACATTTTCAAGAGTAGCCATACATGAGCAAGGTTTGGCTTTTGCAGAACAAAAGGGTTAAGCATACGGTGCTAGCAGCAGATCCCATATTGACCCATGTTGCCAATGCATTTGGTAAATAGTCTGGACAATATTTTACTTTCAACACACACATATGCTCGTTTTCCAGTTCTCTCCAAATAACAAAACAATAAGGAGGGCCCTAAACTAAGCGCACAGAAAGGCTTTTGAAAACACTGCCTTAACTCTTCAGTGCACCTTTTGTTAGGAAAATGGCCGTAATCCTTACACCATATTATCTAATTTTACCTAATGCCTCTATCTACAATATCCTGCAAGACCCAAGGATGACAGGACCTATAAAACTGTATTGTTACTCATTTTTCCTACTAATGGAGCTCCACTTCTTGTGTTTGTTTCCCGTCAGGAACCCTGCTGTACAATGCCATGTATAATGCATTTCTATAGCGTGCTGCTGAGCAGCTTGCTTCCACTGGCTCAGCCTCGCACTGGAAGGAACAACTTGCCAAAAACTGCTAAGACCCTTCATACAAACAACCAGAAATTAAGGCTCTGCAGGGGAGCACATAGCTGCCTTACAGCAAGGAAATAAGAAGGAGGGCTATGGCTGCCCATCTTTTATCTCAGTTTAGTCAGGCATCCTCACAGCAGCTTTTCTACATTTCCTATTCTTTCATTTTCATCCAGTAAAAGGGCTCCCAAGGCTGAGGTACAAGTTCCTTGACATTCATGTTCACATCCTGTTAGCCTTGTACCACAAAATTTTAGGAGCATCACCAAACATCTTGTTTCACCACCACCAGTAATGGTGTTTCCCTCACATGCTTCATCAACTATGGTTAAGTGTCATGCCAGTTTAATATCTCATGTGCTTTCTATTCAGAACTCTCCTCTGGTGTCAGGAACTAACTACTCACTTGTGTCTCCAATGTGTGTAAATTAGCATTTACATGATATAATTCCCCATCTGCACACACATTAAAGAGATACGTATTTCAAAGCAGCTCTTATAGGACGTACATTGATTCACACCACACAAAGTCATCTCCTCTCAGGGCAGGAGGATTTGATTTACACATTACCCCTCAGTGCACAAGGAGAGGTCAAACAGCCATGAGCTATAATCCTGCCTGAAATCTCCACGGATCTGGAAGAATGGTGTTGGCCTCTTCCTCTGAGCTCTGCACCCACAGTCTGCTGCAACGGAGGAGTGCAGTCAAGGTCATAGCAACACTGTCAGGGCAACATGCATCCTTGTCATTGTCTTAAGGGAAACGTCTCTCTGCTGTTCTGACTAAAGAGCCTACCCCTTCCTTTAAGACAAGGAGTCCCCTGGACTTCACTCTTCCGACACAACAACACAAGTGCTGTGTAGGTCAGTCATCACATGTCCCTCTTGAGTGCTGAGGTTTAATAGTCCTCTCCTGACATCTTCTTTAATAAGCAGCCTGACAGGTTATGCAACTTCCAGTTGTTTTATTGCCACAAGATGGGTAAAAGCTAGTGGAAGATGGTGGGTGTAACACTCAATCCTTTCATTCAGAATAAATTCAGAGAAGCCATTAAGGTTCTTTATGACGCCAGATGTTTGAAACAATAATGATCTCCACCCCAAACATAACTACATGCCATCCCCCAAAACAAAGACACATGTGGACAGAGAGGTTTCACAGGCAATTATCCTGTGAGAGACTGTGCGTGACAGAAACAGCAACACCAGAAAAGCTGAGGAAGAAGACAAAAAAAGACCACATAACAACTCTGACAAAATGGGAAAGAACAAGCATCTGGATGAGCGCTGGCTGGGGCAGAGAGACCTGACCCCATGTGTAAAGAGATTATTTCCTGCCTGATTCTCCATGGGTTCAAGGGAGCAGTTCCTTGTGTGTTCTTTGTCATAATAGGAGATTTCATCAAGACCACCTGATAGTCTCATCAGTCTCTTCTCCTAAGACAGAAGTGCAGCAGTATCCTGAACTTTGGCCAACTTCTCCCATCAGATATGCATAATGGTCTAACCTAGAGCGCTTTAGTATCTGGGCTAACACACACCATCCAATGAGTGAATTAAAATCAGATCCTGAGTAGAGGTGTTTCGCAGTTTGGATTGTTTTTTTTTTTTAGGAGCTACACAAACAGTGCAGATTTCCACCATCTCTCTTGCTCTACACATACAGTTCAGACCCAAAACACCCAGCTCTAAGGGCACTGAAGTCCAAAACGGAAATTTGTTAAGTGTTTGGTGATCCCAGTTAACTTGCAGTCACAGTAAAATTTTTCAATTTTGTCCACAAAAGCAGTACACACCTTAAGGCTGCTCAGGTGTAACGACCTTACTCCTTATCCAGTAATAAGCAAAGGACTATCATTTATTTAGCAGACATTCCTAATGGTCGTGTAGAAGATTTTAAGGAGAAAAAGTGGAGGCGAGGAGAAAGGGGGACAGCCATTCCGCAAGTATATACTGTATACTCTTCATATTTGAGTTGCTTTCATTGACAGTACATTTTTAGGCACTGGATGGGTCTGCTGCTATTCAAAGTCATCAGATCAGTGATTTTATTCTTCCTCTTCTTACTCCTCACAAGAGTGCTATCTCAGGAAATTACTGCTTAGAACCATTTAGACAAGTAACGAAGAGAAGAGCGTATCCTAGCTCTTGAGCTAACCATGTACCACAACTGTGGACAACCCTTCCCTTTATTAGCATAGGAGAGCAGCCAGCTTACAAAATTCCCATTTTGGATACCCCAGAGCACTATGTCTTTCCCAGCCTCCTCCCGTGTTAGCCATTACATGCCTCTCTGCACATCCTCAATCATCTCCAGATCACCCTTAGAAAAATACAGAAGACTTTGTTCTTCTCCATTCACCATGTGAGTAGGGTTTTTGATCTCTGACTTCAACCAGGAATAAACCCACAAACTTTCATTATTTTCCTCATATCTTAATTTCTAAAACCTCCCCATCCCAAGCACTGTTCCCTCCCACACACTGCAGTTGTGTGCGTGAATCTCCTCACTCCCCTTACTGGCTCCCTTCCCCGGCTTCCCCAGCTGCAGCCTGTTAGAAGGAAGTGTAAGGTTTTGTCTCCAATTGATTTTAATTCTTTCCCTCACACTGCCCCTGCAGGCACTGGTTTGCCAGCTCAGCTGTGGTACTGCGCTAAATCCATTCTCTCTCACGCACAGCATTCCCTCAGCAAGCTGTGACTGACTGGGGAGGGACAAGTACACACGTATATTCATATTCATTTCTTCGCACACTTGGGTGTTTTCTTACAGTATGACACCTATCAGAAGAAAACATTTGCTTTGTTTTTCAAGGTAATTGTTTCCTTTGCAGCACTGGAAATGCAAACACCACAGCATTTGGCCTACTAGGGAGAGCCAGACAGGGGCTGCAAACTGAAAGTGAAATGAGAGAGGGAAGCTTAAGTGTCCCAGCAAAGAAAAATACAGAAAGATTAGGGGAAAAAAAAGCAATGTTAAAGGGGTAGATAATGGATTTCTGAATGCTCTTTTTGCTGTAAGGCCCTAACATGTTGCTTTAAGGAGCTAAGTACGAGGAAGAAACGTGAAACCTTCTTTCCAACCATCAACTCTGTAGAAGAGTCACAAAAAGGCAGGGTGAACTTGGCTAGGACAGGCCTCTCAGCTTTCTTCCCAAACCTTCTCATGTACCAAGTCACATACTGAAGGAGAGGTCACATGGCTGGACTACAACTGGTAAAACATCTAACATGCCCTGTGGCCCACATAATCAGCCCCAGTCACTCACTGCTTACTCCTGTAACCTCTCATCTGTCCTGCGCCAGGTGTTGTGAACTGGAAGTCCTTTCATCCACTGGTAGCTGCCTGCAAGGCCCAGCATCAGGAGGCAGCTTACACGTTTTGCACATCAGGAAGGAGTGAGATATAGGGGGACACAGCACAAAATGTATCACACTTAATATATTAAATTTTACAATGATAACTGAAATTATAACAGCTAGGTCTTCTCCTAGTTAGCTTTCAGTAACAGTGAAACTGTACTAAGATCAGAAAAGTAAGTAAGCCATGGGATAAACACACTCACCACTTTGCAATTAAAAAAATAATAATGTGTTGATTATATGAGCATTTCCCATGAAAGAAGGAGACAGAGGCCAATGCAGGGTGAGAACTGTATTCCCAACTTCTGCTCTGTCCCAGGAGGTGTGTAAGTAGAGCCCTGGAGGACTTGTCCGTCAGGGACTAACCTGCAAGAGAGCAAGAACCAGAAGAGGTGCTCAGGAAGGTCCTCTGTAAAGCCTGGACAAGAAGGAATGAAGAGCAGGACAAAGCTTGCACAACAAAATTATGTGAGAGCAGCAGGATGATGCCATTAAAGCCGCGGATGCATGCATGCCCAGAACCACCCACATATCCTGAAACCTGATGCACAGAGCAAAAGAAAGCAAGTGGCCAGTCGATCCCAAAGAAAGGAGGCCAGAAAAGTGAATGTAATACCACAGTATTTACTTTTCCAAACGCAGATTAGATTTGTGGAGTAATGCTGAACACATTTTGTAAAAAGTGTAATCTCAGCAATCAGATGGCATAACTCTGTAATGAAACCCTGTACTCTTTAGGTAATGATACAAAAAATGCTGGTATGACAATCCACAATATCTCAGACCGGTCCAAGACTGGGTCTTTAGGATGCAAACCAAGGGCATGGTTTTAGAATGGTTCTTACATTGACATCACACCTAGCTGTCACAATTGCTAAATGTTCTTATTTATTGTGGAAGCGAGGGGAGAGCATAGGACTTCATGGTGTTCAGTATGTGACATAACAGGTTGTGCACATTTTTCAGCATAAACTGTGATGTCTCCAAATAAAGACAATCAAGTGAATAACTGTGCTACTTCATCTATTGATCTTGCCTTAGAAAGGGGACCCTATGGAAGAATCCTGCTGGACACCCCAAGATCACCATTACTAATGTGATGTAGCTTTTCCAGCAATTCACCCAAAAACTCTCAAGGAACATTAAGAGCTTTAAAAAAGGAAACAGATTGTAAGCTTTGATATGTACCAGCTGTGGTTGTCTTGCTGCACTCCTTGGATCTTATTATTTGAGAAAGACACTTTGTGGAAGGGACAGCAGAAATAATTTGCGAATCTTCTTGCTGAAATATATTTAGATCACAAATGCTGACATTTTACTGAAACTAAACTTTTCCAATAGAAGGAATGCAGAAGAAAAGAGGGCTGACCCTTTCTGTCTTAGATGATAAATATTAAATCTACTTCAACTCTAGTAATTTGCATAAGTTGAAGCAACAAACAGAAAAGGGCTGGCTGAAACTAAAAGAATGGAAACATTCCTTGGTGCTCTGGGAGCCCTTTCTCATCTCAATGTGGTTCATCGTCCTTGACTGTAATTTCTAGCTTCCCAAAGATGAAATACTGAAGCTATTCAGCATTTTGCAGCTTTTGCAGAAGATCATGGGAAGGAGACAGCGAAATTACAAGAGCAGAGATGCTTTCTGCTATTATGCATACGTTCTACCATCATTTGCTCTAATTTTCAAGAACAGCATTTGTAGCAAAAAGGAAAACTCACTCCAGCATTTAAAACCAATCAGAAGTAAACAGAAGACCATCTGGGGGGAAATAGACAATATCTGCCTGAGGAGCAATTGCCAGCCTTATCCATGAGTGGGAAAGACTGATAGGTGATCCCTCAAATAAATGGCCACCAACCCTTCATTTACCAGGAACAGTAATGACTTCCTGAATACAAATTGATTCTATTGCATGACACCGAAGTTCATGTTTACCACTGCCTGAGAATGAAAAGAGAAGGCGTGCTTAACGTGTTTATCTATGAAGAAACTCCTCAAACTATGAAGAACCACACAGCAAGATCATAATCATTAAACTGAAAGACTCAGTGAGATGTGGAGCAGTTGTCATTCCCACAGCAGTAATTTATCACAGGGCACTTCAGAGGGTCGGCATGTCCCTCAAGATTGGTCTCAGAACTTGGACACGTAACATCCTGACATTTGCTGCTGAATGGTTCCCGGGCAATCAGAGCATGGGGATGTATGTTAGAGAGAGAGGCTCAGCGTGGTATTCCCCAGCCATGCACTGGAAGGACCGGAAGAGTAGTTGGTGGCTTGCAGGGTAAATAAAGGAGTAAGTGTTTATCTCATCCCTATCCGAACTCTTTGTTATCATTCTACACAGTGTGCCACACAGCTCCCGCCTGCTACAATCACCAATCTTATTTATGACACAGCACACAGCCCCTGCAGTAAGAGAGGCACTCCGGCCCTTAGACGGTGTTTCATAAAACACTGCCATGCGCTGCATTAGCATGCAGAATGAATGAGGTGGGAGCCCTGCTCCAGCACCTCCCCAAAATATTATGTGACAATCTAATTAAATTTAATTGTAACTATACAAGCCAGGAAAGAAAATTAAGGCTGGGTATGCAAGCTCAAATGTATCATTTCCTCTGCTTTTTGGTGTTTTCAGTTTGATAGTGTTGTCATGCAGGGTTTTTAATAGAATTTCTTGCATTTTTAGAAATCGAATTAAATGATGAACTTCGACACTGATCAGCTTCTGCTGGGCCAGCACACCAGCCCAAGACAAAAACTTGTGCAAAGAGTTGGGCAGGTTCACTGCTTCCCTTGATGCTGACCTTCCTAATCCAACTGCCTAGTGCAGGAGCTTGCCGTTCTTCCCCGTTATCTTACAGGGTGAGATTTCCTAAGCTACAAATGTGAGCTCAGTAGCAGCGTACCTAGATACATAGGTATCTAGAAAACACCCTGTGTCCACTGGCTAAGAACAATCATCTGTACCAGAACAGCAAAAAAAATACCTCAAACAGCAGTCCAACTCCACATCCACTAATCTATGAGAACTGTTAAAATTACATAGGCTGAGTGTCATTTTTAAAGAAATCTTTGTTCTTGTACCTATCTCAGCTTACACTTTCCAATTAAAAAATTGCTTCTGGGCTTGATATCAAACACTCAAAACTGCAGCCAGAAACATAAGCAACTCAACCCCCTTAGAATGGAAACTCTTGTACATCCTTCCTACCACTATGCTTGGAGTATTCTGCCAATAAGAAGCCTAAAAAGAGGGAAAGAAAATCAGGGTGGGAGTGAAGGGAACAGGAATTAGGCCGAAAAGGAACGAAAGGGAATCCCACAGAGAGCCAGCAGAAAAGCTCCAGACGTTCTGGCGGTTCTAACAGTTTGTTCCAAGTGGCAAAACAGACACTCACTCGAGGGGGATTTTTGATGAAAAAGGACCGGGGACTTCAGGGCACGGGCCTGAGGAGACCCACAGTAACTCTGAATTTCTGCTGCATTGTCTGCTACAGCATATGATTAGCTTCCTGTACTGTAGTGCATTGTAAAGCACTTTATAAAGCAATGAATTACACATCTGAAGTGGAGTAACCACATGCAAGCAAATACGACAACCATTATGCTCCCAGCAACATCCCCCACACAGCCACGAACATTTGCATTAGTGCCAATTAATCTGAGGTGGTACAAACGCAGTGAGGCATAGGATTTGTTCTTTGGTGTGAAGGAGGAAGGGAGAGGGGAAAAATATCCTTTTGTCTTCAGAGAGGAAACATCTGTAGGAGTTTTCAAGGGCTTCAGTGACTTTGTTTAGCTTCGAGCGGGGGAGCGTGCTATTGAGTGCTTTGATCTCACCAGCAGGTGACACTGCAGCAAGTGGGAGCAGCTATAAAAAGTTTGAAGCATTCCAGGGACAAGTCGCACAACCGGAGCGCAAATGTTTTACGCGTGTGACTCACGGTTGCCGAGAAGTGGGAACGTGCAGCACGGGCTGCTCTCTGGGTTTTAGCGTCTCACCGTGCACCAGCGTCTTCCTTTTCCCCTCGATGCCCACCATCACCACTTTCACACACGGTGGTGAAGCATAGAATTGGGAAGGACATTGCATCTTTTTACCTCGCTGCACATGGAAATACATATGGCTAAAGCAACACTAGGGAAAACTGTTTAAACAGCCCTACCTCTTGCTGAAGTCAGCAGGAAAGACATATCCTTTCACGTCAGCGCAAAATGCCAAGAGGAGCCTACCAAGCACAAGATGGGGGGGCCGTGCTTCTCCAGCCCCATGTTCCAACCGGCCTTTCTGTACAAGAAAATGATGGCATTTGTGAAACGTGTTCTCCTATGATGTATTTTTTTTAACTCCGTTATTAATACAGAGGAAAGTAGACTGAATATTGAGAATTAATAATGGATTTACCACTCCATCACGACTGCAGCTATCAGGAGGATTGACCCTAACTAACCCTGTGCTCAGGGACCTGTGCCACAGGGGACTGGGAAAGATCAACTTATTTCTGTGTGAACCTTCAGTTCCACTAAAGGAAAAACCTCCTGCAGCTAAACAGCCTATGCACAAAAATGCCTAGGTGCTAGCTTAGCAAGCAAGGCTTGCACTGAGAATCCTGGTGAGGGTCCACAGCTACTGCATAATGCCAAAGGCAGAGTGAAGGGCTCTGATCTTTTCAGTCAGTAACCCCCCGGTGCAAAGGGGATACAGGCAGAGCTGCCAAGGTTTGTTCAGCTCCCTGTATGATACACTGATTTTGTAAGTGGATTAATGAACTAATCTACCACTTTCTAGCTAATTTGCATGAAGCCTCCAGTTGAATTTCCCAGTCAGGACATCCTGCTCCAAATAGCAGCAAGGAGTGGGGAACAAATCTGTGCTTCTGAGCATAGAAGACACAGGTCCTCCTGCAAGAGTCTAAAAACTATTTGTAAGGGACGATGGAAGGCTGCAAGGCACTGGCAAGCATAGGTGGGTGGACAGGTAGGGTTTAATGGTGTAAGGATAAGTAACAGCTTGTACTGTCAGACTTGCATGGGTACTCTATGTCAGGTATGAATGGTATAGAGACAGTGGGTACCTGGGTGCTGGTATATGGAACAGTGTGGCACAAGTGAGTACCTACTGCCTTCTTGAAGCTTATGTGGATGAAACAGATCAGCCCAGGACAGAGGTCCTACAGCCAGGGCATTGGGCAACAAGCACAGTCACAGGCAGTCCCATGCGGGGTGAGAACTCCAAATGGCTCCACAGAGGGCTGAGAGAATTCAAGCCTCAGAAATTATTTCTAAAATGCTTCTACTTAAGCCAGTAAACTGAGGGATCCAAACAGCCCTTCCATAAGACTCTGCACACATCTTTGGAATTATTTTTTTTACTATTATCTGAACTAGAGTGCTGTAGAGCATCAAAAGGAAGCTCTCTTGGGAGAGTGAGCAGCAGTTTTAAATCTAATCACTTAAAAAGAATACATTTGCAGCACTACACCTCCTCCTGTGTCCACTGCAAGTGCCTATGGTTTTACATTCACGCCTTCCCATCTATGTAAAGAGTCATACAGACAGGCCAGGATGAAGAAACTCAAAGCTGCTTTTGCAGTGAAAGAAAACACCTAGCATAAACCAGTTGAGTGCCGATGCTTTTTCACTGATTTCTTTGACTGGGAGCCCCTGGAGACATCACAACATTTATGATGACCATTGGTAAAAAGCCACACATTGCCTAAAGTGTGACTCTTCTACTGAAGGTGTTCCTCCATTGACTACAAGATACAATAACGTACTGCAGACTGCTCAGCGCCCACGGTGAAGGCCTGCTTTGCAGTGTTTCGCCTGCACACTGCAGTAGACAGGTGGGTTTATATGTGCCCGAAACACTTTGTCTACATTAAATGATCAGAATTACAAAACTGCAGCATTGACCGATTATCTTTCAACGCTCAGAAAGCAAAAGAAAGGGGCAAGCAGCAGAACGGCCAGGCAGCTTTTCTCTTCATCATTCCCACTTCCAACATGAAAGGCTCATTGGCAAAATTTGCTCCTAAGTTGCATTTTTTTGGAACAACACTCTCGAGTCACGTAAACAACACTTTATTTTTCCAAGTGTCGTTATTTAGTTTCTTCACATTTGAATTTTTATGTCACTTCTCTTCCTCTCTGTAGTTTTTGCTTTTTTCAACAGTGTGAACACATTCTGTAATTATTGCTGACAGCCCAATGTTTAATGGTGTTGAGTGTCTTTTATGGCACAGACATTCGCTTGGGAGACAGCTGCCTCTGCTTACAGAGCGGCTGCCCCGTAACCATTTCTCACTGCCCCCATAGCTCAGATGTGGCAACCAGCCCTCCCCTCCCTACCTGCTCACAGCTGAAGCAAGCCCGCTTCCCTCCGCACTGCAACAGCCGGGGAGAGCCCACGGCTTCAGTTACGGCACCCAGCAGAGGGGAGCAGCACCAAATAACTGATCAAGCAGTAACTTGCTAAACCACCGCAGCTGTTTCTCAAGGAAACATCCAACTGTGCCCTCAGAGGCAGCGCCGAGCACGCGGAGCTGGAACGGAAGAGATTCCCAAGGCTGCTAGATGTTGTGGGAACAGTCCCACATTCCTCCTCTGCCTCAGCTGAAAGCCAACCGCTGTGCTGCAACCGCTGCTTTTCATGCTCGCCACTTCAGTCTCCAAGCTTCCTCGTGGCATTCAATTCATTTTTTATTTTCTTTCCCAGTAAGTGCCAGAGTAGCACCGTGTCCTCAAAGTGCAGCTGAACTTTTCCAGCCGCTTTTATCCACCGTTCTGCAGGAACACATTGGGTATGGCATAGGTCCCAGCTGTTCTCACAGAAGACCAGCCCGGGCAGGCACCGCCTGATAGCCTGGGTGTGCCCGAGTACCTGGCACAGCAGCCAGGCGGTGGCTGGACCACTGCCAGTCCCACGTAATGTGAAGTAACACAAAGCCTATCCATCACCACGTGCTGCCTACCAGGAGAACCTACATGATGAAAACTTGCCTGACCTGATAACACAGCATTATCCCCAATAATTGCATGAGTTAACACAAGCCCCAGTTACCCACTGGGGAAGGGGAGGGGGAAGGCAACTGCAGCCATCTGTGTTTGTTTGCCTGCATGTTCCCATAAAAATGTTCTCAGCGTACAGCCGGCTCATAAGCTGCAATCTTCAAAGGCCATCAGGAAACTGTTCCGTGGGGCAGTGCCGTGCCACTCTGAGCACTGTCAAACTGTGCTGCTGATGCCGCCAAATTGTTTGGAGTATCTTAACATTCTTGAACTGCAGACATGTGGAATGGCAGAGAAACTAAGTCCTTTCCTTTGCTGAACAGAAAAACCTAATCCCTTGCCACAGTCCTTTACTGCAACAAAGGCAACTAATACATTTTTGTGTTATCTGCTCTCTGCTCTGCACTTCAGTGAGGTTAGTTTAGAGCAATTAGCAACTTTCCTGCACTGTCTGAAAGAGCAGGCCCTTCCTAGCCCTCTTTCAGTTTACTTATCAGAATTATTTTTTAAATTAATTCCTTCATTGTACCAGAACAGTAGAATGTGGGCCGAATACTTTCAACATTTTTAACTCAGTGCATGGTTTTATACAATTTATACATTATACTAAGAAATGAAAGCACAAGTACTGACAGTATCCTATGCAAATGCTTTTTAGGATTTTCTATATCACCGAAGTCAAAAAGGACCACTGCAACCATCTTACCCAATCTCACCTCCCATGCAGCACAGGCCATGGATCTCAGCCTGCATCCATTCCTACACAATTTGGTGTGGCCGACATAGAGCAAGTCTTGATCTAAGCACTTCTAATGGCTGAGACTCCACTGCAGCCACTGACCTCTCTTAACACTAGAAAAGCATTTCTTACACCCACCCTGCAGGACAGGAGAGGGTTCAGGAGCTACATTCTCCACCCTGGAAAAGGTTTATGCAAGATGGTCCTTCTTGTGTGTGATATAAAGGATAAATACAGCTTTGCAACACATTTCCCACCTCATTCCACCTTCCCTAGACACTCACCTCCAATTGATCTGGGAAGGGTTAAATCCAAAAATATTATAATAGGTTTCTTTGACTCAACACTGATGTAAGCTTCACAGTAAAGACAAAATTCATCTTTTCTGAAATTGCTCCTAAAAGACAGAGGTGTAAAATTATGCCAATCTCGTCTCACCTGGCTTTGAACCATCCTGCAGGAGCCAGGATTTTTCCATTAAGTTCTTCCTAAGTGTTATGTAAGTTTGCTATTGCTAGAACCAAACTACACAGCTTTCCCCCATCCCAAAGCAGGAAATAAATACTTTCATTTAATAAAATCAGCAGAGGAGATGCTGGGAAGTCCTCTTAAAGATAGTAAAATACCCTAAGAGCACATACATTTAAAACCGATTTGTTGTGAAAATTAACATTATGAAATAAGATCATTTTAGAAACAGATACCAGCAAGTAAACTCTGCACATGAAGTGCTGAGGGCAGGGATCCTCTTTTTCTGCCATAACAATTCTGCAGAGAGCATGTGGTGTATATTAGTATTGCTCTCAGCTGTGCCTAGGCATTTAGGAGCATTATCACAATAAAAATCACCAGCACCACTACAGACCTTTCTAAAAGCCACAGGTTTCACAAAGAAAAAACTAAAAAGTTCCACGCATATTCAGTTTATTCAGCAGAACAGCTGACAACTGATCCCGCAGTCCTTACTCAGGAAAGAATCTAATTCCTAAGGGGCATTCAAGTGAGCTCCATTAGCTCAAACGCTCTCCAGCAAATAACCAGTAGCCCCAGAAGACCGGGGAGAGATAAAAACGTTCCTTCCTAAACCTGGCTGCTAAATGGAGTCAACTGAACATTTTCAAATGGAATTTCTACTAGGGCTAAAAATTAAAGGTATTTCTGTCAGAGTAGAGTAGCAAAATCAGGTCCTTAATGAGGCAAAGAGGTGTAGCAACTTTAAAAGTAGTATTACTAACTTTGTGTAAAGACTTCGGTATTGTTCAAGCCTTTCTGTTTCAGCAGTGTAGGACAGCATTTTCAGAAATTGTGTTTTTCTGACCTCAATGCTTGGTCCAGGAACTATACCACACTAGAAGTAAGTTATAGACATTTCCTACTGTGTTATAGACGGTATATTTCTGCAGCATACAGAAGGATGATAGCAATGGTGTTGCAGGGCACTTAGGTTCATTAGTGTGGTAGGCAAGCAGATAAAAGGAGGCTAGAGTTCAAATATTAGGATGTGGTTAAAGCAGCATGCTTCCCGTTTTGCTGAGTTTCCAGTCCTGGAATTTTCAGCCATGCAAGCAGGCTGCTAAATTCCGTTGGCACTAGTTGAATGGGCAAAGAGCAGTCTTTTCCAAAGAGTTGTAGGAGTTTGTCATATAGCTGTTCTTCAGAGACCAAATGAATGATTTCTTTTTTTCACAGCGCATCATCTTCAAAGAGCAAAGCAGCAGTGAATAGTGATGTAGGCCAGTCAGAGATGGGAAAAATTCTCTAGACCTTACAAGAATGTTAAGAGCAGTTCACAGAGAGCAAAATTAATGCCACGAGAGACAGCCAAAGTTCACCTATGAGCAATTCTCTGATGGGTGACTGCTTCTTCCATTTTGCTTTTACAAGCTTTAAGGTGCATAGGTAAAAGAAGATCACAAAGTGACTGAGCTGTTTTTGTTAGTGTGGACAAAGAAGGCAATTTTAAATCTTTTCTGGGGTGTGTATAATTACAAGTGCATTTCAAATGCTGTTAATATGCTTCGGTGCTCAGGGAAAGCTACCTTATACGAAAGATAACCTTTTAATAGATCGCTTTATTACCGCAGCACTCAGCTTCACCGCTATATTCAGGGCTGAGTTACCCTCCCATGTTTTCTAGAGGTTTATAACTTAGCTGTAAAAAAAATCATTTGAGTTGAATATTCATGCCAGCTCATAAAATTTCTATACTAATTGGCAGAAACACAAAAATGGTTAATCTTTTACATTTACGAATACCTACTGGCTAAGGAATTAAAGAAGCTTTTTTGCTTTTATTTTATTCTTTCTTTTTTGGCAGTTACCTAATTTCACAACCACTTCCTTGTAGGAAATATATTTGGCAAATGATTAGCATATATTGATTAGTTATTACACAGGAGAACTGTTATTGCAGAGATGTTTTTTAAAACTTCATCAAAGCCTGCATTAGACATCAGATTGCAAAAGGTCCAAAGGAACCATTAATAAAAGCTTTTTAAAAAAATTAAGTGAATTTAGTGCTTATGAAATCACGAGATCAGTGGAGCTGGCCAGGGCCAGTGATGTACAGGCTTCCTACAAATCTTTGCCAATACATTACATGGACTAAGACTTCTTGCTATTTTACCCATGAATCCTCTTTGAAGAGGCACTACTCTTCACCACAAACACAAGGCACACTCGTGACACAGGACAAACAGTTTCTAGAATTACATTCCTGGTCTGGGAACCAACCCTGCTTACCTTAACTGTGCAGTAGTCCTGCCTAATGCCAGCAGACTAACTCATGTGAGAAAGATTTGGCTCCATCCCGTCAGCTATGACTTCAGCTATAACTTGAAGCCAGCTTCCCAGGACAGCTTGGCAAGCATGCTCACAGTACATCAAGAGGATTTTCAGCGGTGCAGCTAAAATTCTTGATAATTCAGTTCTGCAGAAACATCCTGCTCACCTCTCTCCCAGGAGCAGTCTGTTTAAAATCAGTTGTACTGCTGGTGCAGGTAGAGTAAGCAGGATTTCCTTCTCAAATCCCCTGCTTTTTCATGGCATGGCCAGTCTTCCATTCTATGCTAGAGAAACAAAACTCTTAGGACTTTCACTGGAGCTCTTTAAAGCTCTTTGGAGTTTTACTTTCTCTTTTCTATTTGCCTTGTGTATCAAGTATTTTAAGAAGTAAGTCCCTGCTCATGATTTCCATGTCTGCACTAATGTTTTGAAGAAGATAGTGAAGACCACCAAAGTACTACCACTTTAACACTGTCTCCTGAATATACATATACTTCCCTTAAGATAATACCTCAGGTTTCCATAAAAGCAGCATTACTACCTGCCTACACTTAAGTATATTAAGGACAGTCTTTGGCTTAACAGCAATAGTGTAGAGGGGAGAGATCCTGATGCGTCTGTTGCACACATGCCCTGTGCATGGTCTATCTCATTTTTATTCCCCACTTATAATGATGATAGTGATGTTTCTTTACCTCTCAGAGCTGTTGCCATAACTGATACTGTAAAACACTATTTTGTGCTGCTCAGATACAGCTATGGATACTGGGTGAGTGCATATGCACATTACATAAATCCTTTTTCATAGCACCTTTTCAGCCGAGAAGGAAGAAGGCAGGTATAGCCCTTGGGGCTTGTCTTTTCTGTTTCTTGCCAGTGTCCAAAGAAGCATTGCTGAGCAGCTTCTTGGCTTTTTTACCTCAAGCTCACATGTCAGTACACAGACCTACCACACAGGAGGTCACACCAGGAATTTTAACATGGAACATGAGTGGCATTGTAAAGTTTTCATGAGTAGTGTGATTTGTGAAATGGTACTCCAATGATCCATTACACTCCACCAGTACAAATTCACTTTTTACACAAAGGTTTGGCATGATTAATGAACTGTTATGGTCTATTGATTAAATATTACCTGTTACAGAATTGCTTAAGTACATATTTACAAGATAAACTGGATCAGCTCACAGTCATTACAGTCTTTGTGGTAATTAATAAGAATGTTATGTAAATACACATTTAATTGATTTATATAATATGAGCTCCAAATAAGCTGTTATAATCTATCTTATTGTAATGAATTAGCTCCTTTACAGCAGGTAGGTATCTGACCTCTACTGGAGTATGAAAGACCTGCTTATAAGTCTCGCTGCTCTTTTGTGGCTTCAAAGGAAAACTATGCCTGAAAAAGTTCCTCAAAGAGCAAAAAATGTGTGCATGATGTGGTGGTAGTGGTAAAACAGGTCCTATTAAGCTCTGTAGTCAGCTTGACTAGTGAATGAATGAACTCCGCACTGATTACTCATCTTCACAAGCAAAAGACCCAGGAAGACTTTATGAAAGATTACACTCACAGATAAAGCAGTGCATTGGTAGAGGCTGCTCCTCCCTTGCATGCAGGGCACTTCCCCTGTCTGAGAACACAGCGATCACACTGCAGCACGGAGATGCAAGAATGAACTTGGCCTTAATCTTCTGAGGAATACGAAGAACATCACATCAGACTGGACCTGGGAACTGGTCTGCACCTAGAAACCTGAGAGTAGCAAGTTGCAATCCTGATGCTCATAATGCCAAAGTGTGAGGTATCTCACACATGACTTCTCATAAATGGTAATGGAGAAACCATCTTTCGTCTAGAACTAAATATGGGATTTTCAGTCATCTGCCCCCAAAAAAAAATTTGAGGAAAGTGTTAGACATCACAGAGTAAACGTTGGAATTCATTTTTAGCTATAGCACTTGTCTTCCGCGATCCTTATAGTTCATTACCACTCTCTAGATTTTCATTTTGCCAGCAAAATATTACGTTACTTCTACTGATCTTGGAGTGTCTACTTCAGTTTGGTTTTGGGACAGCCAAACATACAAGACAACTGAACCAAGCTCTCAGTTACCTTCATGGCTTCTTAGGACAGTCTTTTCTGTGTTTTGTTCAAGAAAAGAGTAAAGTAATTGTCTATTTTAAGAGTTCTCCTCATTGCTTTTCAGGCTTTCACCTCCAAAATGTTGTTCCACACACACCCCACCACACAAAGAAGTCAAACTTTCTCTGACCTCACAGAGTGTGAAGGCCTGATTCAGCTGTTATTTACCTTGAAGATGCTTTCTTTCAAATGTTTTTTGACTTACCAGGCAGTGACTGGAACAAAATCGTGAACATTATTTCCTAATGGAAATTGGACTTGGAGGATCATTAGACACTCTACATAGCTATAGGATTCAGAGGTATAGGAGATTAAGCATAAGCATGTTTCAGCATAACAGCCATCCCCCGCACCTCAGGCAATTCAGCTGCATGGTAATGTGGAAGAAACCCCTCAGAAAGCCCAGACACCTCTGGGTGTGTAGTGGAACCCTGGGGCCACTTCTACCTAATGAGAAGAAAGGAAAGGCAAGTGGGCATATGACGATAAGCACGTGCTAGGCACTCCGCACACTGGGCTGCAGGTGCTGGAGCACCGAAGCAGCCCGTTCATGTCCTAGGGCAGCAGACGCAGCTCTGATGGAGATGAGGGTGGTCCTCCGCTTCTGCACTCAGCTGAGCTAACCCTGGTGGGGGCAGGTTTGAGCCCTCAGCCAGTAGGCAGGCACTAATGAAATCCATTAAACTGTCAACATTTAGGGAACACTGTTTTACAAAACCACTTAAACATACCATGCAATAGACAGCTGAATTAGGCCTGTCTGCCTCTGTGGAGTCAGAAAGAGCCATGCTGCTCTTCAGGGGATTGGAAACTACTTTGCAGAGCAGAGCCCCGATTTTTTCGTTTTATTTTTAGCAATTATTCAAATGTACTTAAGATGGACAAGTACATCTTTGCTTCCTTCATGGTAAAAATAAATAAATAAATAAATAAATCCTTCTATCAAAGACAACCAGCATCTCCAAAAAAGAAAGAAAAAACGAAGTCACTGCTACCAAATGGGATTTGAAGAGGTGGTTTGAAAGGGTGGAAAGATACCAGCAAACTGAGTGAATGCATGCATGCCACTGAAGCTACGCAACAGTCCTTTAGGATGCACTGAAAGAGGTCAGAGACTATTGCACATAAAAGCCATCAGTGTAGCAAGCTGGTGTGCAGGAGAAGCGAGCTCAGGAAGAAAAAGAGGATCCCAAGGCCTCAGGCTACTGGCAGCTGCTGTGTGTGTATGTGTCACAGACTGACAGAAATGACAAACCGAGTCTTAGGAGAAGAGCAGAGCAGCCTGAGTCACCTCACAGGATGGCCCTGCGGGGTGCACAGCAGTGTGCGACCAGCATGGGCTGCAAAAGGAGCAGTCCCGCTGTCTTCCTTGCTGCAGGTGAGAGACTGCCACTCGACCAAGAGGACACTTTCAATGGGAGGTCGTTAAGGTGTGGAAAATGAGTTGGAGCATAAAGGACAAAAGCTGAAGGAAGTACTCACCCTCTTTCCAGCTTCTGCTCAGCAAGGTCTGGATTTAGATCCATTTCTAAATGTGTTAAGGGAAGTTGGTTTCCTGAAGGCTGTCAATCTGTGGTCCATCTTGTACTGGAAAAGACAAGGGGTGTTTAAAGAGTACCTGAAAATTCCAGGAACATTTTGGAAAATATGCTGTATTTATATGGATCCTTTCATCTTGTGTTTCTGTCACTTCACATTTGCATAAACCTATATACAAAATGTGTTTTTTTTTCCTGTATGGTTAATATCATTACTGCTCATTCCTTTACCTAGAGCCACTCCCACCCTCCCTAAATTAGATTATTGGAGCTTCACTTTCCTGGAAAGTTTTGGATTTGAATTGCTAGAAGATATAGAAACAATATATAGAAAAGACAAAGCAAACATTAGTGGTGCCCTCATCTCCAAATAAATCTATGGCGTGACTAAGGATGAGGAGGAACACTTGGTTATGTGCAGTGAAGTCTTCCATAGAGTGATCAGTTATGCTGTGCTATCTACATGTGCACTGACCATCAGATATTGGCTTTAGGCTCTCATTCTCTTTCTACACAAGAATAACAGACATCAACTAGCTACAGCTTATGGCCCAAAAGAAAGAAAGGCCTTATTTTCATGCACAGACTCTAAAAGCCTGTAGTCTTTCAAATCATAACTTCACACCAACATCACTCTTGTCTGCACAGCATAGCCGTAATGTCACAAGACATGCATTAAAACTGCAGAAATAAAATAAATAGTTGAAACAGGTAAATACTGCAAAAAAAAACAACAAACTTTTGTACAAATTTCTGTAGATATAGCAAATGAACAAAGGGGAAAAGTAGAAAAATAAATGATACATATGTGCAATTGGTTCTAAATAGAATCTTTTTCAAAGCTCATCAAGAGACATCACCAGCTCTTTAACATTTGCTTTCCCACTAATTTATATCCTATAAATTTACAAGCTATTTCAAACACCACCTTTATTTAATAAAAATGCAAAGCACAATGGAGAACTTATGTAGATAAAATTGGCAAAATATCTTTGTAGGACATTCCAGAAGGGGTCAGAAATGAATGAATTATTGGATGAACTTTTTAGTAGTTTTGTGTAGCTGGGATATAGCTTATCTGAAATAGTAGGCTTGACATTTAGTTACCATATAAATATCTATGGAAGTAGACTTCAACACAGTAAAACAGTCCCAAATCCACTCACTGGTGGGAAGCCACAGGCATCTTAGACCTTTAAAAAAATCTGTTACAATGGCAATACGAATTATTATTAAACAGTAACATCATAAACAAAATAATTTTCACTCAAAAAGATAAAAAATGTAATTAAAAGTATGGATCATTATTCTCTGGATATGAGCGGAAGATTAAAGTCTAGATTTTGGAAAGCATCTACTAATTTAAAATGTCTTAGGCAAGTTAACATTTAAAGCTAAAATGACCTAACTGGTCACAAGCCTTCTTGGAGTACAATAGAGAAAGAAGGAAAATTGGATTTTCTCCATGATGGATGAGCCTAGGAAAGCCCCATGGGAATTATTGCCTTGTGTTTTTCAAAAGATTTGCTTTTTGATTTCATGATGGTGGACAAAGGAACGCTATTCAAAGAATCTGCTTCCGTTCTCCAGCTGGTTAAGCTGTCCACAAGACTACAGTGCCCCATTATTTGTGTCCCCAAACCGATTCTTGTGCTGGATTGAAGTCAGCCCCAGCTGACTTCAGTCAGCAGCCATTTAAGCCAAAGAATCCCTTCTACAAATACATCATGGCCACACATGATGTTCTGGAGATATAAAATTGACAAAGAAACAATACTTTTATGTTACAGAGGTCAAAGGTACATTAAAAGTACATGAATGGGTGCATTATAGACCATTTTAAGCATTACTAAAAAAGAAAGAAAACAACCTTCCTGGATACTGTAGCAACTGATCAGTCATTAATAGAAAGGGATACTAATAATTTACTAACCATTTAGTAACTTTCTACATGTGAAGTCTTAAAATAATATATAACCATTATGCAGCCTTAAATTTCAAAAAATGAACAGCAAAAATTCTGCCCCCAGCTCCATATTTAATAAGCAAAAGGTCTTGATTTCCAGATTGCTGAATAGTCTGTAATTCACTTCACTTCACTGGGAGCTGTTGTAGACTCAGCATTTTCCAAAGCAGGCTAATTATTTAGTTGCCCAAACATGATATAAGAAAACTTACTCACAGCTAACTATAAAAAAGTTACCATCTTGCAAAAAAGTAGCCAAATTCTGATTTTTCACAGGAGAAAGGAAACAATAAACTAAGATCTCCAGGGGCAATAGGTATGTTTTCAAGGCAATAGGGTGTTATCTAGACACAGGAGTTGGGATGACAAATAAATTAGCCAGTGTTACTAAATTCTGCATTGCCAACACCAGACTACTCCCTGCACCTGAGCTAACTGCTTTAAAGCCACTTCAGGTCTCTCCCCGTTCTGTAGCTACCTGCCAGTTTGGCATACTCACTAAGAAAGCACAAGCACCACCAAAGAGGCTGCCCATCTCAAAGGGAACAGAAATGAGACCATTTTACTCCATATCTTGTCAATTGGTGTTACACAAGGGTGAACATGACTTAACTTTTAAAGACCTCAGGGCATAGTCTCAGTTTGCTTACTCCATCATACCTGTACGCTGCCTTTCTCCTTCACAGGCAAAAATATCTTCATCTATAACCTCCATCACGCATTTGCATGCCACTGATTTTAAGAGGAAGAATTTGGCTCCTAAGCAGGGAAGAAGGCATTTCTAAGGGAGAATTTTCATAGCAAAATTCTTGAGAGTCGTGAAAGGCCATAAGAATCCAAGACTTGGTGCTCTTTAGGTTACTCATGAGACAGATTCTTAAAAGAGCTCAAATCTCAGACAGAGATGGGCTTCCATTGAAGCTCAATATGCTGCACCCCTTTGAAAAAATCCTAATTTAAATCAGTGCCTAAATCAAAGTCTGGTTCTTTTAGAAAGACAACATTTATCAACAAGGAATTCAGCAAGTTAACTGCTTTACAAGATTTTCCAGAAATCTGTTTCCCTTCTCTTACCATTACTTCTGGCTTTAATGACAGACAGGTCATCAAGTAAAATTCCTCAGAAGAACCAGAAGACTTTCCTTACACCAAAATGGAAATTCCACCATACATAAAGGTAGAAGATATCCCAAGAAGTGTACGGACCATCTGCCCATGCTGTACTGAAAAATGAAAACAAAACAAACAAACAAAAAAACCAACCAACCAGGATATACTGAGTGGATGAGGGGCACTCACTCCTTATTTAGAGTTAAGAGATTTGGGAGGAGTTCAGTCTGAAGGAAATAAATGATCACATCATCTTGCTTTACCTTACATCCAAAGTGTCTGCTGCCTAGGAAAATTATGAAAATTCTTGCTGAAGCATACATGGAGTCAGTTTTAAATCACCCTTTAAAGTGAAAGCCCATCTTTTATGGTCTTAAAGAAAACAAAGTACAGCAAAGTTCTAGAAGCTTTTCACAGACATAGGTACTTTATTTCCTCATTTAGTGTCTATTTTAGCAGTGAGAGAGCTGTTTAAAGTGAGAAACAGTACACTTCCAAAGACAACTTCCATGATATCCAATTTCCTTTCAATACGTGAAACATTGTGGAGCACTTTGTTACTTAGAGCTATCGGTCTCTCCCATGCTATCTCACAAAAGGAGTGCACAGAACAGAGCAGCTCAGATGACTGAGATTTTTTAGATACCTGTCAAAGTGGAGTATGGTTGATTGAGACTGCTCAGGAGTATGGACAGCTCGCACACAGTATGTCAGACTTTGAACACAGATGCGCAGAAGAAGAGGGAGCCAGCATCACACAAGGCAAGTTCCACCTGCACCTACCTACCATTTCACCTGTAAATGCATGAACCCTGCCATTACCAATGACTGAGTGCTCAGAGCCATCCTCAATTACAGTCAAGACCACTCACAATCAACTATCACCTACAGTGTAGACATACATTCTTCTACAGCCATTGGTTCCCAAGTAAACATTAATTTATTTGGCATTCTTTTTGACTTTGTCTAACTTTTCTTTTTATCAAAGTGAACTGTGACAGCTTTACCACAGTTTAAGCTAATGGTTAACCAGACAGATGAAATCTCACAAAAGTTTGTTGTTGGACTGGCTCACTGAGACATGAGCAAGTTCAGTGAAAGCACTGAGCCTTGAAGAAGGCAAAGAAATGCCCTACTGCCTAATTCTGACTATGGAGAGCCTTCCTTCCATGCTTTCCTGCCACAAAATCCATGCTTGCTTTGTAAAGTTGACAAACGATGACTGAATATTAATAGAAAATCTCAGAAACCATTTCATGTGTGTCCAAAGCCATAAAGTAAACCTAGTTCCTCAATAGAAAAAAACAGCAGCAAGTCCTGTATTCAAATCTAGACAGCTAGACTAGCTAGATGCATTAAACAAACAAGCATTTAGCTAGGCTCAGTGTAATTATGCCTTTAACTATTTTCCCATTTTTTAAACTATTTGAAGATCTTATTACTCTTTTTTTTCCTTCTTTCTGAGAATGAACTCCTTCAAGCCTGATTCATCACAGCTTTCAGCTTTAGTGCTGTCATGCCAGTATAAAATGGGAGTGTGTAAGTAGTATGCCAGATTTAAGATAGTTGAGGGTTTCTGAAAAACTGAGCTGAAGATATCTCTTCAATGACTGGTCAAGGATTGCCATGATAAGGCTTTTGCATGACTATCATGTCGTTTGCAGTATAAATACTCCAATATTGCATTTTATACATAATCTGCAAAAAAAAACTTCGTGAAGTATTCCTCTGCAATCTGATTCACAATTAAAACTGCAACTACCATGTGAAGAATTACTAGGCTTGAACCCCAATGCATTAAAAAGAAATTTCAGATCCGTGCCTGAGTACTTCAGAAAGTCCCTGAGTTGGTCAATTAAATAGAAAAGGGAGGAAAAACAAAGAAGCCTCAGAGGCAGGTTTGTTCTGTAGCAATGAATAAAAGAGGATGAAGTTCAGTTCATCCTCAGCTATAGACTGAGAGTTTGAATAAATGAGAAAGACGCCACATGGGAAAACAGAATATCACCTGACTCCATTCTCACTCCTCTGACTGAACTGAATATATTCCCCAGTGTGGTCCACTCTCTGTCCACATTCACTTTGAATCACCTTACATGAAAGTATTTTAACAGATGCTTAGAGAATCACCAAAAAGTTATCACGAAATAAATTGGACCTTGTAAATTCATAGCTTACCACATGGCAATCATTCTTCAAGACAAGTGCAAATTCTGACCTTCAATACGTCTCTTCGTCAATAAATCCCAGCTTCCCATCCACAAAATTGGGAAAAGAGACTAATTTTCTTCTACTGATGAGTACATTTTAGTTTCAAGCACTCTGAGGCAGAAACCATTCTTCTGCAACATCCTGGCAAAATGGCGGATGTTCCAGCTACTACCACACAAAAGATCGTAGATATGAGTTTAAAAGAATTCATTTATGTTTGTGATGAAACTGTTATCTGAATAGATAACTTGAGCTGGATGCCCTTGTGCCCATAGCTATCAATTTGGAAGATCAAGTCTAGATAATCCCATCCGCTCAAAACCAAACTCACTAATTTTGATAACCTGAGTTTTTTGCATCCTCACTGCCCTCTACAGGGTTCCAAATATATTTTGGATTGCTTTTTTCTCAATTTGACTCTCAGTCTTTTTTCCCTTAATGTACTTCACTAGTTTCCCATTGCTGTTGCTCCTTCACAACTGTTCACAACAAACTGTGGTGTCAAAAGAGCTGTTGGGGTCTACTTGTTGGACTGAAGTAACCCTTGGGCTTTGACTGAGCAAAACATGCATGAGGCCCTGAGAGTGGTATCAAATAGGAACCTTGGAATGAAGGCTTTAACAAGTTGCCTGCCCTTGCTCAACTCCTATATCTCTGTAAGTACACAGCACTGGAAATATGGAGGCTGACACCTTCTTCCCCCAGGCAATCACCTGTACAATCAGAAGGAACATTTGCCATTACTGTTAGTGCACCTTCCAGAGTGCTGACACCCACCATAAAACTCCAGAGGGGAAAGAAAGAAAAAAGAGAGAAAAAGAGAGAAAGAAGGAAAGAAATCCTACTCACAAACAACACCAAAGCTTGAAGTTATAACCTCAGCACCTGGGATCTGCTAGGCCATTAATTTATCTGAAATGTCTTTGCCTTAAAAAAAAAAAAAACACTATACATCTATACACGATACAAACATAAGTAAAATATTTCTTGTAAGCTCTGTAAAGAAAGGATTCCCTTTTACAATACTTCAGCATGGTTGCTTTTATAAAACCTACGATGCAGCCTGAATTTTAAAAAATAATAAAAAAAAAGAGAATGGCATTTCGTTAGTTCAAAAAAATACGTAAGTAGTTGTTAGCAAGAGAAAAAAAATGTTTGCATTCTTGACCTTTACAGAGGTAAGGCAAAAAACAAGTATTTTTTTATACTAATAGTGTTCTGTGCCTGTCCCTTGTATATTTTCTTTTAAACTTGCCATTTTGCTGTTGCAGCTGGGTTTGTCAGTTTTCAGCACTAATGGGTTGTGATATGGTGTCAGGGGAAGTCAACAATCAATGCTGGAAAAAAGGGCTATCACTGCTGACACAGCCAAGCAAGGAAACACAATGGCCTTAGTTTGGAGAGAAACAGAAGAAAAACACTGAGTTGTATCTTGCTTTGAAGATTAGCAGAGATTTAGCCCTCAATGACCAAGCTATCACTTTCACCCCTTCCTGCCTCACCCTATCCTCCCACTGGCCTCTAACATTATTGCACATCTCACGCACAAGACAGGCTTTCAGTTTAATGAAAAAAAAAAAAGCACTTTATAACAAACATTTTAGAGGACCATAGTTCACATTTATGTTTATAGTTATTACAGCCATTATCTCTCACAAAGATGAAAAAGACTGTTGCACAGTGAATGTCTACAGAGCAGCACAGCAGGAAAAAAAAAAAAAAAAAAAAAAACTTTGGATGCTTTTTCCACTGCCTTGGCATGAACCAGAACAGTGCTGAGCTCTTCAGCTCCAGCTGAACTCAACACAAGCAATGCACACTCAGCAGCTGTTAAATCAGACGCCAACGACAGAACTGCGAAAGATAAACAGTGTGCAAAGGCATTCAGTGACTAGCTTTAAGAATTCTAGAGTCCTAGAAAGACAGGGAGAGAGCATGATTATTTTCATTTCCAGATGAGGAAACTGTGACAAGTACCTTCTTTAAGATCACACCAGGATTCTATACCAAGACAAGAACAGAAATCAGCAGTCATCACCATAAATACATTACCAGGCCTCATACCTTCCTTTCCTAAAAACTGTACCTATCCAGTATCATTACTGATCTTTTTATAACAGTAGATAAAAAGGTTAGCCACAGATTCTCCTCTTCTTTTAGTAAAAGAGACAGAGATTGATTTCCGAAAATTCAACACCTCCAGTGTAGAAAAAAACTACCTGAATCTTCCCTCTTCCAGACATAGAAATTAGCTTCTCAAAGATATCTATGTATGCCCAGGAACACTGATATCTCCAGAACATCTCTACTAAATACAGCGTCTTTTTCTAGCAAGTCACGGCCCTCCGTGCTTTTTCCATTAATTCAATATGTAATTCTGTTTCACACCCTACCTTCATCAACAGCCAGTTGCACATGAGGTTTCTTCAGGAATGAGAATACTGTACAGTCATGGCAATAAAAGCAAAGGTCAGAATAGGAAGAAAACCTAGCAGCAGTGAGAAGCCTGGGTTGATAGTGGAAGGAATCAGAAGAAACCTCTGAAAATACTGAGGTTTTTATGGTGACTTATCCCTAAATGCCTCCTGGATTACACTTTTCTCTGCAGCATTACTGGCTCCATCACTCATCAGACAAAAAGGACTAAAAGCAGAGCTAGGAAAAGGAACAAGAAGAAAAGCGTTTTCCACAGAGTTCCCCCTCCTTCCGGCCTTTTCCACTGTCCTCCACAACTCTCATCACCAAAATTTGCTAACCATAAATGTTTTTTTGCAGGCAATCACTATGTGCTAAATTTACAATGGCATTACTAAGTCATGTAGCTCTAAGAACATCCTTTTCACTGCACAATTTTGAACACTAGCCCTTAAATAATAGCAAGAGACTGCTTTTTCAAAATACTGTAAGCAACAGTACGTTTGGTCAGCTGCTCTGCTGAAATACAGAGCAGCACCTGTGAACCAGGCTATCACAGGAAACCCTGCATAATACGGCAGACATGGAAAACACCTCCGATTTAGTCCTGAAGCCTTCTCTCTTATACTGACAGAGTCTCCCTCCCAACTCCAGCAGGCTTTTGGTCATGCTGCTTCAAGGAGAGGGGAAGAGAAAGTGACCTTAGAGGTAGCTTCAAAAAACTCTCTGTACTGCTCGATTTTTAATCATAAAAACACAGAAAATAAAAATAAACATTCACTGAGTTTATCTACACAGTCGTCTCACCAGAAACAAGGAAAGAAGACATGGCCAATCTCCAGTGTTCAAAGCTAGCTGAGGTCTGCAGAGTAAAGAAGAGCACGCTGTCATAAAACAAAGTGATTAATAAACAATCACACAAAATATAGAGAATAAAGAGTGGTGTTTGCAAACATGAGTGTGAGAGAAGCAACAAAGCCTCACTAATCAGGATACAAAAGGAAGAAAAAATACGACAACTCTTAAGTATATACATAAAAAAATAAAGGTGAAGACTAGAGACCATTTTGCAATCCAGGTTTTTTGGCCAAAAGCAGTCATTTCTCTCTCCATGCTGTTGTTTAATTCATTATTGCTATTACAGAGGAAAAGAGCATTGTTCATATCCATGCTATGAAGAAACAGGAGGAAAGGTTATGGAGCTAAATCTTATAAAACACCATAAAAACTGAAATGACTCTCTTACAAAAATCTAATTGAAATTGACTTGAAGCTGAGTCCTATGACCTGGGTGGAAAAGGTTGCTGAATGACTGTAAGCAGCAGGTAATGATAGGAGGTGATGTATTGAGCTGGGTTGCTGAAGGAGTATGTTTTCAGTTGGCTCTTATTTAATATCTCAATTAATGATGTGGAAAAGGAGGTAAACAGCACATTAATGAAATTCACAAATAACAATAAACGAGGAGGCTTGCAAACATCAGAGAGGGCAGCAATAATATAAATGGAAACTAACAAGATTAGGTATGTAGGCAGGCAATAAAACGAGATTCAACTTGGAACTAATACAATGAGGAAAAATACTGAGAAACATGGATAGCTCGTGAGAAGGCAAAACCTGGAAAGCATCTGGAGAGAAAGATATGTAAGGGTGATAGCAGACAACAAACTGAATATGAATTCACAAGAAGATGTATCAGTTTAAAAGACCGATGCAATTTTAGCCTGCGTATGCAGGGGAGTAATGTTATAACAATAAAATGATTGTCTACAAATATGGGAAGACTTCCGTTGAATAAGGCATCCACTTTTAGACATCTCTATGCCAGCATGCTGTACGGGACGTCAGAGAAGAGCAGCAAGACTGACTAGAAAAGGAAAGGGGATTGATTTATTAATCTAGGTGACAAGGGCAAAATGACAACTGTCTAGAAATATACGAAAGATTAAGAGAGAGAATGGAGAGGAATTTCTTCAGTTGATAACACGTGCAGTGATACAGCTCAAGCGATGGGATGAACTAAGGAAAATTTGAACGAAGTATTAGGTAGTTTCTCAAAAGCCATGTGATTCATCTAGAAGACAGTTTTCAAATGGAAACATGAGAAGTGCTGTCAAATACAGTATTTAAAACCTGAGGGTAAAGCATCTAAAGGCAAAATGCAGTGAACTATTGTGCACTTGCAGGAAGTTGAGCTACCTGACCTAAGGGGTCATTTCCATGCTTAAATTCTTTGATTCTATGCCTATGCTGAATCATAGCTCTATTGCTGAATTTGCTCTATTAGTGGGCTTCTAAATACAGTAATATCCTTCAAGTGAATGCATTTCACATGCTTCAGTCCCAGTCCAAATTTTTACTGTATAGTAAAAGATAACTGACTGCGTGAACTGACTACTTCAAGTATTCAGAGACAACTAGATGTATTACCTGCTTTCATTCAAAACAATACTGCTTCTTCTGCAGACATAGTTCTTTAGTGACATGATTCTTTTGCGTAAAGGTATTTTGTTAATCTTAAGGAGAATGTGATTACATTATCTATTTGCTTATTTATGCCTATCACCTTTTCTTTTTCACATTTTCCGTACTTTAACATCTTTATTCATTCACGTGTAATATATTGGATCTTGCTTGGTTACAGCAGAGGTCTATTCACAGTGAAAAAGGAAGCCTTTAACACTGTTGTGCATTGTGTTATGCCAAGACCTTGGTGTTAAAAGTAGCAGGGAGAAAAAAAAGGTTGAAACTGGTATGCAAGCTAAGAAATGCACAGGTATAATTTTCCTTTCAAAGAAAAATGTGACTTTGTCAATATGGTGCTCTGCGTGCGCGTCTATTTCTGCATACATACATTACCAATTGCCCCATTTCCATGGCATCGAGGTAAGTTGCCTTTCATGAAAGTCTACCTTACTCCTTGCAAAAACTGCTCCCATATTCTTCCAAGGAGAACAAAGAAGTGAAAGGTTTTTCAAAGTTTTCCTGTCCTTCTCACTTCCCCTGGGGGCAGCTGAAGAGCTGAGGAAGGAGGAAAGCTTATTGAGAAGAAAGCTCCTGGTTTTTTACTGTAATAAAAGGTGGCAATTTTATCATGTATAGATGCTCAAATGATGTATAGACAAAGGATGTTTGCACTGAGGATTGCCATAGGCAAAACAGCAGATCTAATCAAAAGCTCTACACGCATGGATGTAGCCAGCCTCTGGGAAAGGAAAGCACTTGCAGCACAGAATCTGGAATTGCTCTTCTGTTTCTCCGTGGCTTCCCCGCCAGAGCACAGGAGAAACGAAGAGCCTTGGTATTTTGGACAGAGAGTGCCCAAACACCACAATAACTCTCTGTCACTGTGTCACATCACAGAAAGCTATTAATGTATTTGTGGTTTTACTACTTTTTTTTTACTTTTTTTTTCATGGAAGCACATGCTGGTAGCTACCTCATGCCAATAAAGTCTGTGGAATGAGGTAGCGTTTGTATGGAGAGTGCGGTAAAAACAGTTCTATTGTACAAAATAAATTATAGTCCGAACAAATACGTAAAAAAAAATATAATTAACCTTTAGAACACTGGCATTTTCAAAACTGTCAGACAAATGAACGTATGTATGTCCTCAGGCTCTCAGAGATTACCGGAAGTCAGGACACAAACCGATAGTAAAAGCCAAACACTCACAGCTAAAGCTACTGTAGAGTTCCTCCTGCACTCCACTATGAGTAATGCGCTCACCTGAGTGTCCCAGAATAGTCAGAGGAGTTACACAACCTATGCACCACATGATCTGAGAACAATGGCTGAGAACAACGAAGCAAAGCTGAGTGCGTTAAGGAACTGTGGCAGACACACCTCAGAATTTTTTTCTGTTAATTTTTGTTAATTTCCCCGGGGGAGGAAGGTGTTTTTATTTAACTGCACAGCATGTTACCCTGTACTCTTTTCTGGAACTGTCAGAGAACACTGTAAGTCATGGCATAGAGATTTTGGTTAGTTTTGGGTTTGTCTTGTTTGTTGTTGTTTGGTTTTTTGGGCCCTTTTTGTTTTGTTTTGTATGCCTCTATCTCATGTCCTTACATGTCTGTTTAGATTGTAAGTTCCTTGGGTGGCAGGAACCACATAGTACCACAGCTAGCATGGTGCCAAGCACAGAGGGATGCAATTTTTACTGGGCTGCGTGAACTGCAATGAAGCAACAAGTAAACAATAATAACAGCTTAACACACATCACTGTCACAGAATCCCACAGAAACCATGGGCCAGAAACTCCAATGGGATAAGCTGGCAGGAGGAAGCCTGCTCTGCACCCCTCTGCCTGACAAGTGACAGCCTGTGACTGCAGACACCTCTCCTCTCCTGCCAGTGCCCTCATTCTGAGCATGTAACATAAAATGCATCCACGAGCATGGGCAGCAGAAGCAGCCCACCAGCTCCCTCAGCTCACCATGGCAGTAACTCCAGCCTGGAGCAAGGCAGGCAACAGGGTGTTTGATGGCTGATGCTGCTGTCCAAGCCAGACACATGAGCTGAAACTGTCTCTCTGCATGCAACTTGGATAGCTGGCAAGTCTCAGCGAGACACATTTTCCTCTTGGCCTCTTCTCTTTTTTTACTCCTGGGTTTGCTGTACATATTTAAGGGTGCAGAAAAGAGGAGCAGGGGGAACCAAGCAAAGAGATGCAGCCTGCAGAAGCCTAAAGAAACCAAAGGAAAAGGAGGATACACTGTCAGAAGATGTAAAACCTGAGGAAACGTGCTTGGCTGCAACATAAAAACAGATTTGGAAGGGGTGAGGGGCTGACTACCATTCAGTGTCACATTGTCAGAGGAAGGGAAGAGACATTAGGCAGGGGGCTGGGAGGGAGCAACCAGCTGCCCCATATGGTCAGCTCTTGGTAGGCAATTTGATTTTCATTTTCTCCACTGATTGTGCTCATCCCTGTTGTATCTGAATGGAAAAACAATGGTGGAGATAATAGGGCAGGATTGCCCAGGGCATTTTGAAGGGCTTGAAAGCCATTCATTCATAGATCAAATCTAGGCCAGCATGGAAGCAGGTAATCTGCTGACTGTTTGTTGGCTTATATAAAGTGTTCCACTGATATTTCACAAGTATCCACACAAAAATTGAATAATTCACAACTTTCTCAGCATTCTCAGCAGATAGCTCAACCTCCACGGCTTCTGAGGATTCCACAGCCTCTTAGTACTAATGACTTAGTTCTACAAATAAATTTAAGCATACAAGTCTATGCAGGCTCCAGGTGTAATTGTGGTTTATCCCAAAAATGGTTTGAGGCAGTGAAGAGTAAGGTAAGGTGTGGGAAAGATCCCATGATTGTAGCTGCTCTGAGAATAAAAGAAGTCCTTCATTCTCTTTGGCTGTTAATCCGGTACCTTCCATGAGCATAGACCAAGAATTAATTTAGATACTTGACCTTCCATTGTCTTCCATGTGTTTGCAGGATAAGTAACAATGGCAGCTTACTATATCCCATATTCTATTGCAGTTTGTCTTTCAGAGACGGGAGAATTTATTATTGTTGTCATCATCATTTCAAAATAAATGAATTACATTTAATAGTGGAAAAAAAGCATAATGCTATTATGAGATAGTCATTCTCAACTTGTCATGTTATCTAACATTGCCTTTCCACCAGTTTTGTCCAAAGACCACCAAAATAACAAATAGAGGTCTGAACATGTAAGTAAAAATAAAATAAAAAAAAATCTAGCCACTAAAGCAATGTTTGTGAACATTTTTGGTGTCTCCTGCCAGATGCAAAAGAAAGGATGTTATAAAATCTCATTGGCACCACCCAAGTATCTGTCAGGGCCAAACATGGCCCTTGTGCTTATAGTTCCGCATCATTTGTCTAGAGAAAAAGTCTTCTTAGAGTGACCAGATTTCACAGTGGGGTTACAAGCATTTGCCTTTTGGAACAATCCAAGATATGCCTGAAAATATTATGTTCATATAAGCACTGGGTAAAAACTACAAAGACAGAAAAAGAGTTTTCCATTTCTTATTCATGACAGTAATCGTCATTGCTATTGCAATGGGATTGCAATATCAAGGGATGTCTGAACAGTACCTGGTGAGACAACATAGCCGAGGAGTCAGGATATTGTGTGGCCTTAAAGATCTGTGCTGACCATTATTCTTCCCACTCTGTCTCCCTTTATTATAAGCTGCATGTTCACACCTCATGAAGGTGGCACCACGGTTCCTGCTCTGATATAGGTCTGGTAGACACTCCTGTACTGCAGTTAACTGCAACAGTTCTGAATGGTGCTGGAAAAGGCTTTCACAGCAGTGGGAGAGCTATGCAAGATGGTGACAATGGGAGAAACAGCAACTGAACGTGATACTTGAAGGAACAGAAGGAAGGGTTCAAGGTATAGGGCTGAGCTCCTTGGTGGCCGCTTGCTGATGCTGGGGGGAACAGGCTGCCCACGGAGGTGGTGGAGTCACCGTCTCTGGAGGTGCTCAAGAAAAACACGTGGGACGTGGTTAGTGCGCATGGTGGGGATGGGCTGATGGTTGGACTTGATGATCTTAAAGGTCTTTTCCAACCTTAATGAATCTGTTATTCTTCCCATTCGGATAAAACAAGACTTTGCACTTGCAAAGCCCTCCTTCCACGAGGGCAGGCAGCATCCCCTCCCCCCAGCACGGCTCGCCCTGCAGGGTGGCAGCTCTGCTCCCTCCCCGTCGGTGCGTGTGTGCAGGAGCACGAGGCTGGAAGAGAGGCCAGCTCTCGTTAACGTGCAGGGCGGGCGATTCAAGTCTTTGTGTAGGAAGTTGACTCACCTCCTTCTGAACAAAAAAAATGTTCTTCAACACAATTGTAATTCCATCTTTTTCACACAGAGTCAGGCAATGTATACAGAAGCCTCCAGCTCGGTATTTCCTAAATAGTGGAAACGTGCTTGGAAAGTTTAGCCCTAAGAACCTGCGACTGCAACAAAACAGAGCGTTTGCCCTTTCGCTCCGGGTATCACGGATCCCTGCAGCTCAGCAGCGGGGGGGGAAAGGGAGGGAGAGAGCAAAGCATGTTGGCCTGAGGGAGGGGGCTGCGTGTTTGGGGCTTGTTTAATAACAACCCAGTAAGCAGCGAGGTACGGAGCGCAGCGCTGTGCGCGTCCCCGCGCCCTTCGGAGCCGACTGCTCTACACGTGCGCGCGCTGCAGCTTGAAGCGTTGCATAAACTCCGTGTCTGCTGACCGCCTCGCTGGAACAAACACGCGGGCGATTGGGAAAGCTGTTTGTCAGCTCGTCCTCTCCCGCTCCTGCCGGCGGGCTTGGGCTTTTTATTTATTTTTAAGGAATTAAAAAAAAAAAAAACGCCAAAAAGCCAACACGTAGCATTTTTTAATCACCGCCTCTTTCCTGCCGGGACCCTGTGACCCTCTATCGATTCCCATTAAAATGCTTTTCTTTCCCTTTGCCCCCTCTGCCGATCGGGTTTCAGAGCAGGCAGGATGTGCGCCAACCTTCCGGCACCAATGACTCACCCGGATCAAAGGGCCCGCGCCTTCATTAAAGCGCAGCGCAGCCCGGGCAGGATCCTCAGCGCAACATCCCCCTGTGCATGGCGATTAACGTGGGGGAGAGGAATCCTTATTACTTTTTTTTTTTTTTGGCAAATGTTCACGCTTTTGATTTTCGAGGGGGGAGCGGTGGGAGGGAACGAGAACAAAAGAGGGATCTTTTTACCCGGGGATGACGTCAGGTTGATGTTACTGACAACTACTCACGCACGGGGAGCGGCTGCGGGCAGCTCTCCTCCCCCACGGCTCCGCACACCCCCGCGCACCCCGGGCCGAGCACGGGACGCGGCCGGCTGCGGGTCACCTCGCCGGGGGCCCGCGGAGGGAGGGGGCGGAATGGGGACAAGGCTCCGGCCTCGGCCCCGGCGCGCCCGTCGTTCCCGCAGCCCGCCAGAGGACGCGGCAGGAAAACACTCCCCCTACCCCCTCGGGCCCCACCGGGGCCGCTCGTCCTCTCCGAGGGGCGGGGCGGCGACCGTTGGGCCCCCGCCTCCGCGCTCCGCTTCCCGCGGCCGCTCCGGCCTGCGGCGTGGAGGGAGCGTCTCCGTCGGGGGAGCGGGCGGGCTGCGCGCAAATCCCGGCCTGGAGCCGCCTGGTGCGCGGAGCGCGGTGCCTCCGGCCAGCCTGCACCTTTCCCAAGTCGCGGCGCGGTCTGCCTCAGGGTCCCGCGGCGCCCCGCATGCCGGAGTGGCTGCCCTGCGCCCGGCGCTGGCGTGGAGGTGAGGGCAGGCGGCGCGGCGGCCGCTCTGCGTCGAGCAAGTCACCCGTCTGCGAAGTCTTCCAGTTAGAAGAGCTTTACGGGTTCAGAACTGATTTGTAGAGTCATGGAATATGCCATGCTGAAGGGACCCACAAGGATCACCCAGTCCAACCCCCGGCTCCACACAGGACCGCCCCAAATCCAAACCCCATGTCTGACAGCGCTGTCCAAATGCTCCTTGAACTCAGACACTTGGGACTGTGAGCGCTGCCCTGGGCAGCCTGTTCCATGCCCAACGCTCTCTGGTGCAGAACCTTTCCCTAACCCCCAACCTGACCCTCCACTGATGCAGGAGCAGGGCATTCTAGGTGCAGACAGTTGGTGTTTGTTCTGCATCAGGGGTCCAGCTGCCCCCAGAACCCTGGGGCCTGCAGTTAAGCAGGGTGGTTGGCTACCCCTAACCCTCCCTCAGACATCCAGGAAACTGGCGCTGTCCAGGCTTACATCACTGTCAAGCCTCAAGCTGCTCTCTGAAAATGCATGCAGACCTTCTACATGCAGGCCAGAATACCAAGAGAGTGGTGAGGTGCTGGAGCAGGCTGCCCAGGGAGGTTGTGGATGCCCCGTCCCTGGAGGTGTTCAAGGCCAGGTTGGATGGGGCCCTGGGCAGCCTGGTCTAGTATTAGAAATGGAGGCTGGCAACCCTCCAGCCCTGTGGCTGGGGGGCTGGGGCTTGATGATCCTTGAGATCCCTTCCAACCCAAGCCATTCTATGATTCTATGATTCTGTGATTAAACTTGCCTGAGCCTGCCGAGGCATGGGTCCTGCCCAGGTGAGGCGGTCGGTTTGATAGAGCTATGGGCCTGCCTGTGTTTTGCTTGCGTGATTTCACATGAGCCAGCCAGAAGCTGTCCATCTGGTGGTCACCAGTATCACTTGCCATTACCTTTCCTGGGATTTCAGTGAAACATGAGAGATGTTTCACTGAGCTATATTCTCTGCAATACGTATCTTCTCTTACATATTAAATTTAATCCACTAATTGACAAGTACACATCTTATTTGGAGTTCTGCCCATTTCTGACATTGAGCATGTGGCTCTTCTTGAACAAGGTGTAGCTGTGCTTTAGGCCAGCATGCAATTTTTATTCATTTCATAGCTGAACCTTTTGTAACACAATATTCTCAGTTCTCAAGCTTTTATTGTAATGCTGATTTTATCTGGCAGGAATTCTGTAACACTCCCATCCCACAAGTCAGGTAAGAATTTTGGTTTTCATCTGAGAGGTAAAAAAATCTGTTTCTGGTTCGCTTAGTTGCAGCAAAAACTTACAATGTGTGCTACAGTGGCTCCAGAATCACAAGGAAAAGAAAGGGAACAAATGTATTGCTATAGTCATCAGTGGTATTGTTTTATTTTAGCTCTCTTGATACTTGTGTCCCTAGTTCTTCATAACCTAGCAATACTTAATATAAGACAGGGATAAATAGACTTAAGCAGCTCCTCGTTTGTCTCCATGGTTGTCTCCGATACATTTTCAGGTGAGACAAATAAGCATTATTACTTACACTTACTACACTTACAACTGTGACACATACAGAATCGCAGTGTTTTTATCCGCAAAAACGGAGCGTGTGTCTCTTTCTTCATTGTTTTGAGGGAGTGCAGTTCTGGTAGCTGAGTATAAGGTTTTGTCTGAATGATTACATTTCTTTAAAAACAAGTCATTTATGATTTTTACAGGTTAGTATCTCAGCAGAAGGCTGAGAGAGAAGGCTGTTGTATTAGGAGAGATGCCTTTTTCTCTGGCTGTTCGTTGCTTGCAGTAGCTTTTCAGTTTGCTCTTTAGGAGTTTGTCAGCCCCTCTTTTTCTCAGACACCTCCATGCAGGATCTACAAGTGGAAGGGACAATGGTTTGCACCAGTTGACTTTGTCATATCTTAGTTCTCCACCATCAACAGATAGGCTGTTATATCTTTCCACATTAAGCATATCTTCCTGTAGTTTTCTACCAAGAGAACATTTGCTGGTCCCTTAATAGTTTTGACTCTTCACCTTGTCACAGCCAGGCTAACATTCCCCACCCACCCTCACACCCATACACACTCTTCATCTTTCAGAAAATACTTGCTGTGCAGTTTGAGAGGAGTGGCTGTTCTTTATCAAGGGTCTGCTCAGCTGCCGTCACAGCTCGGGGCACGCTTCCATTGAGTGCCTGCGCCTCTCTGCAGTTCTGTTCCCATTTTCCACTTCTCTGTGCCCCTTTGTTTGGCTGTCTGCAACATGCACCTCATCATAGGCTCCAAGTTTTATGGCAGAACTAGAGGAAAGGGTAGGTTCACTCCATTGCTGCCATAGTAACACTTTCCATAGATGCAGCCTACAGTCCTTGCGAGTCTTCCAGTTTTCCATGGCAGCCTTGTTTTTCAGAGGCTACGTCTAACTCAGGAATAAGCGCATTGCAAAACACGTAAATTGGTATTCAGTAAAATATGCCCATGTACAAAAACGGCTGTACTTTAAATGAGCTGAGGGCTACATGAATGCTGTGAAGTTCATTTAAGAGCTGAACAAAAGGAAGAGGTGGAGAGGGTTCATTTAGTTTTTGCTTAAGGAAGGGTCTGTCCTATTAAATCAGCCAAAATACTTATAAAGCAAAAATCTCGTTTGAGTTCTCATGTACTGTTAAAGCAGCACGAAAAAGAAAAAAGATCCTTTGGTCTTTCTGCTGCCCGTTTCCTTAAGATATATGATTCCTCTAAGGCCCCATACTTGGACACCTGTGAACCTACGGAGTGTAAAAGGAAACATTTTGGTTTGCTGACCTGCTGTACCAACACAAATTATCAAATTTAGTGAGATCTTGAATTTTGAGAATGTTCAGGTGTTACTTGTCTTTGTTTGTTTAATAGAGCTTACTAAGTCATACATTCATATGAGAAATGTCAAGAGTTTGAAATAAGGCACACAGAAGGGTGGGGCTAGAACATCATGAGCCAAAAATGGTTTTATGGAAGAGGAAGATGGAGAAGGAAAAAAAATTGTCATGGAGCCATATAGCCTATACTATCAAAGTCAATAGAACAGCTCCTATTGCCTGAAGTGGCACCAGATTTAGGCACTGATACCTGCTGTCAATCTGTAGCCTCAGACAGTACTGGATTCAGCAGTAGTGTGTGCTTTATAATGCTGATGTAGATATTCGGTTCCCAAATTCAATTTCTTGACCTGTATTTCTATTCTGATTTCCTTTTGAGCAATGAGTTGAGCAATGGAAAGAGAGTAGAGAGTTCCTCCTTTCTCTAATCTGCATCACACTTGACTCGTGCGGAAGCACCATGCCACAGTTTTGTTCCACAGGTACGACTCAGGTTTATCTGTCTTTTAACCAAAGTTGTTTCCACTGGAACATTTCTTAATGGAAACACTTCTATCACAGTTAAGTTGGTAACAAGTTATTTGACAGCCTAAATTTTGAGCTAAACACAGCAGGAGCACTTTCAGCATACTTTATCTTACTTGTTTCCAGCCCTTCAGCACGAGAGATTTCTTTTTCTCTCACTCAGACCTTCTAGATCAGCAGTTTGCTCAAGAGCAGGAGGCATCACTCCAGCCAGAGAATCCAGTGCCTTTGCAGTCAAGTTAACTGGGAGGACAGTTGTTCTGCACCCTCACAGATTGTGTGTGGGATGTCTAATGAAACTGGGTGCTATTGTAAATGATAAAGGAACTTTGTTTTTTAGTGTCCAGATTCAACTCATTCATCAACATGATGCATTTTATTATCCTCATCAGCTCATGTGCTTTTCCCGAGGGGGGAAAAAAGTGCAAAATCTCATTTTATAGAAGTCAGAATTCCTCCTAATTAGTAGATCTCCTGTTTAGCCAGTACTGTGAAAGATGTCCTTTTCACTTTATATTTATATGCTGAGAAACACATCTGCTGCGCCAGTACATTTTTCAGTAGCACCTTTTTGTCTGAGATTAAAAGGATCCACCTGTAAGTCCTGGACTGACAGACATGCTCCTGAAGGAGAAATTACCCTTTCAAGATATCCCCAAGAGCTGTATCCAACCACAGCATACTGTGGATGGTACATTTTTTTGTACATTGCAGCTTTGCCAATATTCGAATACAAGCCATAATTCAGTGGGAGCATAAATAACTTCCATTCAGAGAGATAGATGCTGTGGTAGCAGGCCAAATTGTAAGCCTTGTCAGTGCTTGCATTTTCACTTTATCAGCCATGCAGGATAATATGATGCTCCTTATTTAAATCTTCCATGCAGATGTCATACTGGGTTAATTGACAAGGCACTGGATTCGATCGCATGTGTAACACTGTAGCATCCATTGATTCTCAGGATAGTGTGAATGTGGATGTACTGATCATGGGGTTATGATTTTCAGCAGTAAGAGATTACAGAGTCTGTGGGTCAAAATGTAAATTTAAGCTCTGAGGGGGTAAGCATTAGCTTACATGCCAGCTTAGACTGATACAAAAATTCTTTGCAGGGATGAAGCACAACAGGCTGTAAAAGACTTGTCCTTTTACCTGAATTGTTTTAGAAAAGCACAGCTTTATGCTGAGTTAGCAGCATGCTGTTAAGAATCAGTACCAATGTAAACACAGAGAACGATGGCTTTGTGTTGGTCGTTGTCATGCAATATTTCACACTTGTTGAAATCATTTCACGTTCAACCAGGTTGCTTTGGCTTTCTCAGTCTATTAGCAAAGACTAAGAGAAGCACAGCACCAAAAATGAGATGAAACTCCCATCTCTTTAGGTACATCAACAATGGCACTCCTGTTGAGCCAGAATTGTATCTCAGCACTTCCTAATTCCAGCTAATGTAATGCAAATTCATTTGCTGTTTCATTTTTTTTCCCTGAAGTTCATAGTTACATTGCTGAACTTTTGTATGAACTTTTGCCACACTAAGAGTTTGCAAGGAAAGGAAAGAGATACACTGAGGAAAGTGTTTATAAAACAGGACACAGGGAAAGACAGGAAAAATAATGAGATGAGAATTGGGAAGGAGAAATAGGGGTTGTCAAGAGCAAATGATTAAGGAAGAAAGGGAACGGTATATCACAGGATACGCAAGATCAAAACAAGGCAGATGTAACTAGTATAAAATAGAATAGGGAAAATTAATACAGAAGATGGAAAAAATGAGAAACGTTTTTCATTTCTCGCAGGAATATTTTAGGCTCATCTGTAGCAATCATACTTGCTGCAATTCCCTGTGTTTGGCTCATATCTCAGAAGTGCACCTCTACATAATGACTTTCCCCCTTTCGTTTTGGCACCTAGCTTGCCCTCATGTAGGACCGAGCCTCTTGAGGTCACTGAGGAGAATTGGCTTCTAATAAAGCTCCTCCATACCAGAGCTCAAAAGCTCTCCCACAGTATAGTGCACAATGAAGGCTGACACCATCAAATGGCTTTACTTACTCTATTTTTTTTTGTGTTATACACTTTTTTCGCATCTCCACATCTGACTTTCTGCTGAATATTGAACATATGGCATGAAAAAAAGCTATAACCAAACATATGTGTATATATACCAAATATATGGCAAAGAGTTTTGTAAGGTGATTTTTTCTAATTGTGTGAGAATAAGCAGATGTGAGAGCTCCCTCTATTATGAACATTTATATGAGCTGTGTGGTCAGAGGTGCTTAGCAGTGAATTTGGCTCAGGGCAAGGGAACAACAGCAGCAATGCCAGGGGTGATTTACTCCTGTTAACACTTTTCAGAATTGGCAATAAAATCAGTTCAGTGCTCTTAAGTTGAGAAGGGCTGTATTTTAAGCAAAATATGGAAGATGTGTTACCAACCTGAAATGCAAGCGAGTGAAAAACTTCATTATTAATACTTTTAAATTTCCATATTATATTTCCAGCAAGTGAATGGTAATGAAAGGGCTGCTCCCTGTTCCTAGAAATGATTACATTTCTTTGCCCTTCTGGTTTGGCTGCTTTTAGGCTATTGCTTATGTAAAACAGAACACCTCCTAAACCGTCATTTACTAAACAGAATCTCTGGATTCCGATCCCATGCTACATGAGGAGGTAAATTGTATTCTTTGTAAGGAGCTTTAAATGTGGACATAATGGAAGGAGGATAGACACCAAGACAAAGACACACCTCCAGTAATAACAAAGACAGGAAGTTTGAGATCACTTAAATTTCAATTTTCATAGGTGAAATGTAGAATTCCAACATGAAAAAAAAATCAACTTTCATTAGCCCCACAGGTATATAATTTTGCTATCTGAATTTTGCTCTTCTTTCTTAGTAAACCCATGTGACAGAGTTTGTGGAACAAGAAGGACAGCTCAGCCCTGAAATGCAGGCAGTAAAGTCACAACCACATCCAGCTGTGCTGTCAGTGGGATAGGTTGCTCAGATGCATGACCATGACTCTGACATGTGAGCATATAGGGTGCATGGCAGAGGCCTTAAGGAGGCTTTCAAGAACATAAGTAAATCTGTGCTTTTGTGAGAATCTCATCTTCAATCTGTAGACTGGCTCTATGCAAAAAGTGTGTTTTATTAGGTGGTGATAGTGATCCGTTGGTGTATCACAAAGTACACACATGCCACAGTGTTTGTCTACTGTATATTATGTATGGACAGAAGCAGTCTTCTGCGATAGCCATCAGCTTAGAGGAGTAACCAGTTTAGGCCCAGGAAATACAGCAAAATGTGTAAGTGCAATTCTTCCTCCTGTAGGCATAGATTATTCATCTTTTCAGTTATATTAGAGCTGCTGAGAATAGCTATAGTTGTTGCAGCATAGGAATGAGTGCAAGGAGTTACTGCAGTGAAGTTTGACCCGTGCAGATGCATTAGAGTTAGAAATGCAAGACCGAGTGAGAGAAAATCCATGGACAGTAGCATGTGAGGATGGATACAATGTTAAACTCTCACACACGGTTGTTTGAATTATGGTAGATTATTCCAAATGAAGGGATGAAAGGGGAAGTTTGCTTTACATCCTGTGCTCTGCGAGTTGGTAAAGATCCCAACTCACTCCAGCCTAATACATACAGGCTCCTCCAAGCACGTGGAATCACTGTATGTTTGCCCAGCTGCAAGAGCTATGTCTGCTAATTGAGGGCGCAGGGACAGCAATAACTTGCTCCAGAGAACTTGTAGCAGCATCCCTCTGCTTACAGGTTGCAGTGGTTGTAGCATGTACTCTGAGGCTACCCTCCTGGCATTGCCTGATGGCCATGTGGAAAGCTGTAGCAGTGCATGTCACAGCAGAGAACTGTCTCCTTCAACAAGGAGTTTCTTTTCTGAAATTAGCCATTGGAATGCACCAGAAATGTGCTCAGCATAATCAGGAGGACTGGGTAGGAGCAAAGGGAAAATCAGTAACTTTTCTCAGAAATTATGAGGTAATTGTCTTTTCTCTCTGGAACCAGACATGGAAGTCCCTGGCAGACAGCAATATCTGAGAAAGCCTTGTTGTGAAAGAGTAATTCTTATAGGGAAAAAAAAAATCAGCTGAAAAAAAAGAACCAGTAAAAGATGCTTCTTCTGAGGAACTCTGTGCAAATGTGCTTAGCTGCTAGGCTCTCAGAGAGCAACCAACACTTGTGTAGAATCCTGTTGCGAGAGGGACAGCAGGCTGTCCAGCCTGTCTGTGGAGGAGGTCAGAAGGGGGGGGAGCTGGGGTTTTCCCGTAAGTGATTTGCAAACATCCAAAGGGAGCCCTTCCTATACACTGGGGGCTAGATGCCCAGTTAGATAGCGAATAAATGCGGTGTTTTGTGTGGTGCCATGTCACACAGAATATATCCTTCCTAGAGATCTATGCCTGGTACCTGCAATGTTTTCCTCATTCATCATACACCAGGCGTACATTAGTGACAGCACCATAGGAAATGTATTCTTCATGCTAAATTGCATATATCTACCTGTCAGAAGCCCACATGTTGTCCCAATAAGGGCCAAGGCTTAACTGCCTCTCAGTAGTCTGGTGCAGAATCGCATATTACACAACTACCCTCTGTGTTCAAATGAGCCAATACCTCAGACAGTGGCTGCTGCAAACCAGGATGGCAGCTGTCTGTGAGTATAATCACTACTGAAGACATACTGCCAGGGCTTCCGTGTCCTGCTTGCACAGCTAGGGGCAGAGCACTCAAATATTTCTAAAGCTAGATATGCAAATGCCTCTGGAATGAAGCCTTTTATAGTTCTGCTCTCATTAACCTGATTTGCATATGTAAATGACCTCTTGCCACATGATAATGAGGTCTGCTCATGCAGAGATGTTCAGCATATAAGGAGAGGGTTTTCAGTGACAATCACAGCATTTTGGCCAAAGCAGCTGGTAGAGGGACAGGACCAAGAAAAAGGTAGAGGCAGGATCTAGGGATAACAGGGCAGAGAAGTAGAAAGATAGAGAAGAAAATCAAATGTTGCAGATGCCTCCTCTGAATGCCAAAGGCATCTGCAGTTCTAGTGCCTCAGCCTTTATTGGAGCCATTTCTTAGAGGTGCCTGGGAAATGGGAGCAGCTGGAGGACACTGACAATTAGGCAGTGACCCATGGCGTGGAGCTACCCAGAAGATAGCTGCTGTCTGGCTGTCCTGGGCCAGCCTGTGGTCTAGCACTCACTGCCTGGTTTAAAGCAGTCACTTCCAGCTACTCCTGAGAGCACCACCACAGAGAATGGAGAGCTGGGCACATGGTGGTGGGTCGTTCCTCATTATGATACACTGCTCAGATTCTCACCATAACTATGCCTCACTTGGTGCATTTGGTAGCAAGACAAAATTCCTCCTTGGTTACCCTCCATGGATACTCTGCCACTTTTAGAGAAGTGACCGTTCATCTCCTGGGTGTCTTCTTACTCGCCATGTTTAAATCTTGGTTCCTGGTTCAGTTACAGGACACAGCTGCTGACAATTCCTGATTTACAGCTTTCCCAAACCTATCTGACTACACACCATCCTCACCCAGCTCAGAAAAAAGTACTGATCAGTTCCACCCATTCTCACCCAATCCTCTCAGGTAGGAATACAGCCATTGTTTCAAAGGGGAAATGGCTGTGGAGGCTCGGTCTCCTCAAAGTCAGCTAGGAGCCTGTATGGTTGACAGTCAGGTGCCTAAAACAAAAACTGGGCTAGTTCAGGATTTGCCTGTATAATAGCTTTCATATCTCTGGTCAATTGACTGCCAGTTCTTGATATTTGTACTTTGGAAGGTGGATGTGGTTGGTTCCTTTTTGTCACTGGAAAAATAGAAAAAATAGTAGCTGGGATCAAATAAACAGGGACCAGTTCATAGTTGGGAAGTAACCAAACTGAGGTTAAAACAAGTCTAGTGTGGATGCACATCACAGTCAATAAACAAGAAGCTGTGTTCCCACCTTGGTAAACAAGCCAAAATTAACATTAAGTTAAAATAAGAGTGAAGGCAAGGCAACTGGGATATTAAATTAATTTAGGAAGTTGAATTCAAGCCCGTAGAGGAAATTAGTTCATTTCGTGACTACTTCTGGTTCGCTCCCACTGTTATCAAAAGGAAGATAACGTATTTGAGAGGCAGAGAAACCTGACACACTTGTATTTCATCACCTGTCCACTGCTGACAAGAATACATGCAGTGTGAGTACAAGTAATGGTTAACTTCAAAGCACTAAAAGCTGATTGTCAAACATGCCCCATCCTTTCTGCATATCAGTAGGCAGTTCCTGGAGTGGCCACTGGCCCAAGCCCAACTCATCTGTGTTCCACCAGTCACAGAGCGATAATTATGAAGGGAATAGATGGTGTAATCTCTCCCCATCATGTCCACCAGTTTAAACACGAGACAAAATCTTGCTGTGTTCACAAAGTCAGTATTGTATTTCCCAGTCAGTAACACCGTCCAGACTCGTGTATGTCCATTCCTAAAAAGCCTCCAAGTCTGGTTCCTAATTTTCTAATGTTATATCCCAAGGCCCTCTCAACATTTGAGTGTTCAGCTTTTAACAAAAGCAACAGTATTGCCTATCTATGCTAATATTAATTTGCTTGGTGATTGTGAGGAAAGATTAATGTGCAGAATGACCTACAAATGAGAAGTGTCTGAACAGCATAGTCTGGACCTGGTGGGTTATTCGTATAAATAAATCAGAAGGATCTGGCAGAGCACACAGGGTCCTTTGAGTGTTTCTACATAGCCTGTCTGAGCAGCAAGCCCTTAACCACACACTCAACCAACCTCTGGGAGCACTCAGTCAATTTGGGCAACTAACAACCTGTCCTAAAACTGAGCCTTCAAGCATTTGCCATTCAAAAAAGGCTGCTAGCCAACTAAGAGAAGAGTTCATGGAAATTCTCTTACTTATAAAGTGCCATCTTTATAACACCTTTTCTTTATTTTCAGTTGTTTAGTAGACAAAGTTTTTTGTTTTTTTTTCCTTGCTTGTAGGGACTTCAATCAGACAAGTTTTATGGGGCTATTTCAAGAGAAGGCACTTAATTAATTCCAGACCTTCCTCCTGCCCTGCTTTTGTTCATCTACGTACCTGTCTATAACAACTGAGGTAAAAATCCTACGAGACTTCTAAGAAGCTTGGTTCATCTTTCATTAGATCACAGCAGAACTGAACCATATCCTCTCATTGCTAGATATTTTTTGAACTAGGCTTTTCCCAGTCTCACTGGGGCATGCATGTGAGCTGAAAGCTTCACAGTGCATTAAGATTTCATGAGGGCCTAATTCTGTTCTCTCGTACGCTTCCCTGAATCTCCAGTGCTCAGTGCCTCTGCTTTATTGTCACTTAACTGAGAATGCTTCTCTGAATGGCTCCAAGATGCCAAGCTCCACTGAATGGACCATCCAAAAACTGATGTTCTAGACATGCAGCTTGTGATTTTTATCTTCAACAGACAAAAGTTTAGTGTCATTACTTCACTCCTATTAGATAAGTGTTTTGGAGACAGGAAAGACATTTTGGCTTATACTAAAAACTTTTCATCCAAATGTGCACTTTTCTCTGTTTTAGCAAAAAACATGAAGAAAGCGTTTGAGGGATCTTATTTTGTATTAAATGGTCAATGTCTCTTTATCATTTTGGCAGGACTAGGTTGCATCTGGTACTTCTGTATGAGCTCATGCAAGAAGGCACAGAATTCTTACCTTCTTCATCTGCCCTACATCAGAATACAATTGCAAACTTTGTACCAGCTCAGAACAGGACCTGGGCATCTCGCAGACCAGGGCTCAGCATGGATTTGTGTTCAGCATGTTATTAGAAATTATGTCATAGAATCAGTGCTCTGCCCCCACAAAGAGCCGTAGGCACCTCAGTTTCTCCTTTTCTTGTCAGTAGCAAACAACAATTTCATCACCAGAAAAATAAATGCTGTGGTTTTAAGTAAAATAGCTGATGAGAAACTGAGTAGATGGAGGAGTTCTTAATTAAGTAATTAGACAAATAAGGGTAGATGATTGCATGATACAAGATGATGAACAGAACAGAAAAAGTAGGTCAGGAATTTCTGTTCTCCCTATATCATGACTAAAGAAAAAATGACATGCAGTGAAGTTCACAGGTGAGGAATTCAAAGCTAATGAGGAAATGGTGTCAGGTAACTGGTAATTAGCTAGTAAAGACTTTCACTCCTGGACACCCCCAATGCCAAGAATTAATCAAGTTTAGCATCGAAACTAAACTATCCAGAATTATCATATGTAGGTATAATAACAAAGAGAATTAAACTTTGCTTCTGGGTTTAATCCAGTTTTAACTATGAATGTGAAGTTCTTTAGCTTTGATACCTTCCTTTGAGCTATTTGGTAACAGTCTGAGACAGGTCGTTGGACCAGATAGATATGATCCAGTGTGGTGATTCTTGTACTCTTACATCCATAGAAAAATTTCCTTTATATTTGTTTTGGGGTGCAGGACAGTATTCCATCCTAGAGTCATTTACAGTCCAGATTTGCTCTAAGGGCTAGAGCCCCTTGTAAATGTACATAGCAATAAATACAGTTTCTCAGTAGCCATAAGAGATCTCCAGCTGGAGGAGGATTTGCCCCCTATAACAAATATCAGCTTTCTCAGCCAGATTTTCAGAGGCATCCTTATTACCTGTCTTGGAAAATGGGCCATCTGTCTGTTGATCTCTAAGCCCCTGGGATCCTTCTTATGTCACCAGGAGCTCAAAGATCTGAGGTCTCATTATTGCTGCTGTTCCATCAGAGTAGATTTGCTGCAAATGCACATTTTTTCTACACCTTACATATTATTCCAGACGTTCAAAACCAACTCTCTCAAGCTGACCCAAGTGTATTATGGTGCATTTAAATCTGATGTAAATCATAAATTTGCTGAGGACAAGCTGCTTTGTATTTTCAATAAACTTTTGGTTCATGTTCTTCAAGTGTGCTTTACAGCTCTACACACCTTCATCAAAACCAGATGATTTGATTCTTTTCCATATTCACAGTACAGTTTGGTTTTCCTGCATGTTTACAGCAGCTATTAAAACAGATGAAAGTCACCACGTCCTTAAGAAGGATCAAGGTAATCACATCCGCCAGTAAAACACATTAATTTTCAGCCCCTTCTAGCAAGATATACTATAAGAAAATAGTCAAAAATCAAAACTATTGGATACGGTTGTATAACCCAGAGCATGGGGATGGAGGGCTCTAACAGCTTGGTGGCATTTGTTGTGACAGAGGTGATGACAGAGACTGACTTCTTGTCACAGTAGAATGAGAGATACCTGGTGAAACTGACAGTACCAATGGCAGCTCAACTGGCTGTTAAATCCAGAGATTATTTTTATGTTCCTAAATAAATACACTTTCTTTTCTCCTTCCAGGCTTTGCAGCTCTGGGATTTACTCACATGCATCCTACCTGACATGAGATGCTGAAATGCAGTCACACAGTAAAGGAATCTTCATTCTGCATTAATATGAAAGAGCATATCTCAACCAAAACCAATAGAGTCTGCTTATGGCAAACCAGGTTTGGATTTTACTTGAAGATTTTGAAAACATCAGCATCTATCAAAGAAGGTATAGATCTTGGATTCTCTGTTGTAAGAACACAGTGGTGTTATGTACTGAAAATACAAACTCCCAAGTGATAGAGATTACAGTCTGGAGTCTACCAATGCTTTTAAGCCTCTTCCAGCATGAAATAAAAGAAGGCAGTTGTCAAGAATCCAAACTACTGGATACAATTACATCACCTGGAGCACAGAGATGTGAAGTTATGATGATCTCATTACCTATTGGTATCCATTTGGAGTTACTCACAGTAATACCTCACCTTGACAACTTCCTTTGTTGGCAGAAATGAAAGTTTGGAGGAAATTTCATTTGAATATTAATTATTTCTTAAACGAATTCACTTAAGAAGAGAGCTCTTACTAATACTGAATGCCACCCTTTGTAGTGCCTGTAGCTGTGGTGAATGCTGAGACATTTAAGCTCTGTCTCTACTGAGAAGAATGCTTCACATGACATGCCTTAAAGTCCTGTCTGTGCTAGCATCCAGACCAGAGAACTAGCTGAAGCATTCAGGCATGTCTTCCTTGGAAACACAGGCATCAAAGCGACAGGAAGAGGAAGCGCCTGGTTCTTGTCCTGATACGGAGTCAGGATACGGTTGTAGTGGGCACCTGGCCCTGGCAAGAGGTACGCCACTTTTGGTACAGCTACTTTTAGAAGCCTGTCAGTTTTTCTGATGGTAGAAGTCATAGTCCTGTCCCCCATTTCCACATCCCCTTTTCTGGAATATGATTGTATCCTCTCCTCTGCACTAGTGCTTCCAGTCATCTGACTGCTAACTCAATTGCTCAGGTCACTACATTCCATTTTTCCTTCTGGGTAAGCTCTCTGCCACCTTTGTGAGCTGGATGACTTGCTGACAGGATAGATGAGCACAGCAGGGGCAACAGAGAGAGAAGACAGAGAGGGGAGCGGGAGGAAGGAGGAATGGAGAAGGATTTTCCCTCTTGGCAGCTGCAAACTGCGGATCAGCTCAGCCAAAATATGAAACCTCAATCTCCTGCAGCTTATTCTTTGGGCATGCTCAGTAGATGTGCTTTCTAGTTTCACTTACAGCTTCATACCTATTAGACTTTTCACCTTATGTACTTTTATAGAATGTTGTAACACAGCCACTTCATTTAAATCTAAAGGTGTTTCCCCTTCCTGAGTATGTAAAGGCTTTGGAAAAACTTGTTCACAGAAGGGGAGGAGGAAATTTTAAAAAAGCAAGAGATGGCACTGGCCCATAAAGAAGCAAATTACAGATGGTCTCCTTTTCCAGCATTTTGGAAAAATAAGGTTTATTTAAAAAAAAAAAAGTTTAAACATCCCCTAAGCATCTATTAACCTAAGTAATCAACACTTCCACAGCAGGTCCCGGGAGGTCTTGCTGACCTTGGCAGCATTACAGGAGGGGGAGGGTGCATTTTCACACACCTCACTGTTCTTCAGCAGTTTCTCCAGTATGAGGGAAACTGAACAGGTCTTTCATTAACAGAAGATAAGCATGTATTTCCCTTCCTTTTAATTATAAAGGTAATTTCTTGGTTTTTGTAATGCGTTCCAACCCAAAGAGTCTCGAATAACTTCGCAAGATATTTACAGGAATCTCGTCACTCACCAGTGAAATACAGCCAGCTCTGCAGCTGAGCGTAAATACTGTCTCCTTCAGCTTTACAGTGGTGTTACAATAAAATTAAGGACAGAAAGAGAGAATCTTGTAGCTAGTTGAAGCTGCTGAGGATTTATGATAGCTGGGTTATATGAACTGATCTACTCCAGAAATTTGTTAGAATAGTGCAGAAAATGCTCCAAGCTGACACAGGACTTTAAAAATTGTCAGGAACCTGCTGAATTTGGAGAAATAGGAGAAAGGGTAACCACCACCAAGGGATCTCTGTTACATATTCCCATGAGTTGGTTTCTTTCTCCAGTTATCACCAGTTTAGGGGTCTTTACTTTTAACTCTTTTTTTTTTTTTTCTTTTTAATCTTGCACTTCCAGGTTGATCACTTTAAAAATTCAAAATTCAAATTCTCCTTAGTTTTAAATGGAATTAAACTACTGGTTTTAAGGAATCAAAGGTCTTTACATAATCTCAAAGATGGTGTAAAACATCTTAATGACATCATCTTACATATAGGTAGTTTGTCCTAAGAATACACTAATTCAAGCAGACTTTCACTGATTGTGCAGCTATTTCCTAGAAGGTAAATGAGTTTCTAATTCACCAAATTTGAATTGAAAAAGTTGACTTTTGGTTTCTTTGGTGCCATTTCCTGCCATTGCTCAAGTTGCTCAGAAAATACCTGTTACTCAAATAACAGTGCTGATAGAAGTGATGGAGTTTCTCCAACTGTGTTGCCTAAAATAAATGGTAGTTCAACCATGGGCACCTGAGCCACAGTATATGCCAGATTTTTATTTTTATTTTTGTCTTTGATGCTTTTCGTAAGCTTAACTGATTCAGTAGGACCCAGTGTGATGAACACTGGGTTGTTCTCTAAGTTGTTGTCTCTGGATAAGCAATGTTGGCCAGTTCTTGAGATATTTACTATACCATACTGTACCAACATACAGATCTTGCTCAGTAGAAGACAGTGCTAAAAAAAGTTTGAAGAAAGACAACTCAAAACAAGCTATATCTCAGTAAATACTTAAGCATTGTTAAAACACAAGGCAGGGAACCAAACAGAAGCACAAGACTGAAGAAAGACTGCAGGAGTTTCTAGAGCGACTCTCACTAGAACAGCAGCTGCTGGGGCTCTTCAACCTGACACAAGCAGCCACAGGCTCTTCTAGAGATGTTCGTTTAGCATGCAGTGTGTCAGGCACTAGTCTTGTGATTAAATGAAAGTATTCATTGTTGACCATGAGGCCATGTTTTTATGTCGAGCAACGTTACAGAGACAGTGGCTCAAACGCTGCTTATGTCATCTAGTTTTGCTCTCCCCTGACCATGCATGCAGTTTGTGTAAGGAGTTTGCCAAAAATTTGTTTTATTTGCATAGTTAAATTAACCTTTGTCAGTGTAGAGTGATATCCTAAGTAAAATCCAGCCTGCTCTAGAAAAACAATCTGCACTTTCTTAGAATTTACAGCAACAAACTGACAAGACAGTGGTCAATACAGCACAATTACCATCTTTCATAACTATAAGGTGAATTTGTCCCTTTCTGTATCTTGAATACATCTTTGGAGACAAGAGCTCTGTAAAATATTTGTAAAGTCTTTGCTTTGGGCATCACTGATGTCATGCAGATGAACAACCATCTGTACCTTTTATTTCACAGAAGGCTCAGAAAAGATGGAGCCTCAGTAGTGAGCTGCATTACTGGTCAACAGAAGACTTCTCTCCAGCATTTCTGTTTACAGTTCCTAGGCCACAAAGGATTCGTTCATGCTTCCAATAAACCTTAAGACTATGTCTAGCCCCAGTTCCACAAAATAGTTGCTTTACTCTGTCAAGGAACAGGAAACAATTAGTGCAGATCAGTGATATGGAAAAGCTCCTCTAATCTTCAAATTTACTTTGAAGATTTCTTGGAAAGATGCTTTGCAAAACAAGAAATGTATCTGCACGTCAAAAAACTTTAACAATAAATTGAAAAACTTCACTAAAACATCCTATTTCAGGAGGTTTCTTTTGATGTTTGTAGAAAAGTATAAACAGCCATGCACATACAGGGGAAGGGAGACATCACACTACAATTTGGGGAGTTCAATTAATCATTCACAGTTTTATCATAAAGTAATACAATTTTGTAGAATTTCATTCCTCACCACCATTATAGCATGTTCATCGCAAGACCATCCTTCTAGTTTCAAGGCATGCTTCAGGTAGATTTTTGTAATAATGTAAAAAGGTGAAAATGTATTTTCTCGTGTTCATATGTAAGTGCAAAATCAGCTTTTCTCTCAAGCATCACAGATAATCATGAACAGCTCAAAATCTCATAAATGCACATGCGTTGTACATTTCAAGAAAAGCTAAAGTGAGGAAGAGAGAAATGAGTGGGAGAGAAATGTTTTATGTTGCTGTTTTTTATTTTATTGCTAGAAACTGCTGTCTCTTTACATTTGCTTCTCCTGGAAAAGAGGTTGCACTCAGTGGCTAAATCTGTCCTCTCAAGGGAGCACACATTACTACTGCAGCCGCAGAGGTGGAGGCAGCCCAGGCCCAGAGTAAGTCTCAGCCAGTAATCACTGGCCCTTTTCTTAATGCTGAGAACTCAGTTGCAATGTATTCTTGGTTTATTGCTATCCTGTAACAAGAGAAAGAGGAAAAATGAGTGAAGTTACAAGAACTGAATGATAAAATATGATTTAGTGTATAAAGCCAAGATTGAAATTAATTACCTGCTTAAAGATTTGCTCAGATCTATGCAGCACTGCTTATGCTAACTTCTTACACGATTTTAACCTTCTTTGCTCTGCTTTAGTACCGATTCCAGGTCTGTAGCTCTGGAGTTTCCATAGTATTTTCATTAAAATGTGGACACAGTACACTTTTTTTCCTAGTACAGAAACTTCCATTTGTCTTAGTACTTTAATTTTGACCTACTGTTTTCTCTGTTCACCTTTCCTACCATGATAGATGCTTGACATAGAGGAGAAGCAGGACACTGAGTACTTTAGAGACGGCTTTGGATTCTTCCAGCTTCCTTCATTATATAGAGCAATATATTTAAAAAGTTCATCGTAAGAGGCCTTAGTACAGCGTTCATTATTGTTTGCCAGCTGTCCACATGTGGAAGAGTACCTTCATGCCATTGCTTCCGGGGTCTATCAGACCACAGGCCGCAACATATTCATATATTCAGAGGCCTATGTCTATGAACTGGTTCCCCTCTCTCTCTTCCCTGGAAACTAGAATGTAAAGGCATCAGTGTTTTCCCCAGAACTTCCCACAGAGGAGTATATAGACAGGGCTGCATTAAATCCATGGAGCTCAACTGCAGAGAAGAAGAAAGGAATACAGTTCTGAAAAGTACGGAATCTGAGCAGCTGCCCCTAAATGGAAAAGAAAATAATGAGGTGAGTTGCAGAGACATTCTGCTGGAAACATCCAAAGAATTTCATTTAGCTACAAATGCTGTGGCATTTAAGCAGAATATGATATAAACGAGAGACTAGCCTTTGTCCTGTCATGAACAAATGTTGTCATTAGTTTAGTGTCAGATGTGTGCTTAGGGACACATAATACACGTGAACATCACCCCAGATTTGGAGACAAAAGTCTGATAAGTTTTCAGACCTTTGGTTCAGATGTTTATGTGGATCACTTCCATTTGCAAGTCTCTCAGTCTTGTTTTGTTTTGTGTTGGAGGGATCAAAAATATCTTGCAGTTTGCTATCCTTATCGTGTTTTAGTAGTTGAGCTTCCATTATTAGGTAGAACTAGGACTGACTAAAATAATAATACAAAATCTAGATTAAACAAAAATCCCTCTGAGGGCAGCAGGTAGAATAGGTGGGCAGGTCTAACAAATACCCCCTGTTAGAACTCAGTATGCTGTCTCTTCTAGTATCTATTTTCATCACTCTCTTAAAATGAGTCTAGCTAGCTGTGGCAATAGTTGGGCAGTACATCCCACAAGTATAGAAGTCACAGCCATTTAACATGTGCATTTTCCAGGAGTCAGGACAGGATTTGCATGGGTAAAGTGCAATCTATGTCACACACTCTGGCTAATGACCTAAAGGACTATGCTCTCAGAGCAGAAGAAGGGAAAATTAATCTTCACTACAATTGTTCCATTTCTCAAACTTCTTTTCAGCAAAGATACAAATTGTGCCAAATATCTATCAGTTTTATGATGACAAGACCATCAAACTTGTTTCATTAAACACCCTCCCCCCCTCTTACAACTGTCTAAACAAGATTTTTCCATTTAGTACCCTATCAATCCAGAGTTATGATTATTCAGTAACTGAGGGGATCTCTTGTATTTAAATATTAATGTTTGTGTAGTTATTAAAGTATTTGATGATTTGTCCAGGGGCACTGTAAAATTAAATATAGCATGTCATTTATGGTAATACAGAGGAGAATAATAAAAAATCTTTTTCATTCTGGTTTTGTGTCTGGCTCTGCATGTTACCTTTACTGCTTATTTGCTGTCTTAGGGTACTGTGTGTTTTTAAACCCCTTTTAAGTGTAGGATTTCAGAGCATATTGTTAGGAGCGTATAAAAGATTATCTCCCAAGTTATGACTTTGTGTTGCCGTGTATGAGCTGTTGTCTGACAGTTCTACAGCTACAGGGGAAGGCAGTTTTCCAAAAAATACTTGTCGTGTACTGTGTGTAGTAGTACAGTAAGCCCAGAAATATATTGAGAAACACTTCAGTCCACGTTGTATTTGCTTTCAGAGATCATTTCAGCCTACCAGAGCAGAAATGTGTATGTGTAATTAGGTTTTTCAAGTTATGTATATGTAAAGAACATGTTCTAGGCACTCTGCTGTGACTGCCTCACGCTATAAAGAACAAAAAAAAGAGAGCAGGAGGGAGAAAGAAGAGCCGCTTACTTGACAGGCATTTGTATGAGTACAGGTGTGTAGCTTCTTCTTGGGGAGATTTTTTTGAGGTCAGATAATGGAAAAAAAAACTACCTAAGTTTGGCCCATTGTGCTGGGAAACATCTTTTAGCCCATTTAAAAACAATAGTAGATAAAAATGACTTTCATAAGGTCACCCAGAGACAGAGCCAGGAATAGAAAGCAGGTCGGATAAATCCAAGTCAAAGCACTTTCTGTGAGACCAGAGTGGTATTTCCTGCTGAAAAAAATAAAGTGAGCTAAAATCTTAAATGACTTTTGCCACACAACAGAGGGGTGTTGACTGAGGCGTCCTTCAGCTTTTTCATATAGGTCAGTACAAAAAGATTCTGTGGTTAATGATGGACAGCTGTCATAGGATGCACCTCTTCTTGGTAAAAACGTGTAGCAAACTGTAAGACATTCATAAAAATATGCCTGGCAAACAGAATGAATATAATTACAGCAGAAGCACTTGCTATATTTAAGCCTGATGTATTATTTTCATTCTAAGCCTATTTTTAAAGCCCATCATCACTTTGAGTGTATATTTATCTGTGTGTGTGTAAGCTGGCAAAATTATGGTACAGCAGCTTTGTTTATAAATTGCAAGCATGCAAAAGTCAGGACGTTCACTTAGTGTTTTTGATGTACCTATAATTCACCTATCGTTAATATGCAGTACAGAAAATTGCTGTAGTTCATGTTAACTGTGATGGTAAGATACTGAGTGCATTTTTTTTTTTCACTGGCTTAACTGGAAACACTTCACAGGAGGTTTGGGATCCTCATTATGTAACAGCAATTTAGAAAATTTTAATTAAGGATGTATGTGCATGTGAGACATACGGATTACGGTTCCAGTCCAAAGCCCACTGCAGGCAATGGAAAGACTCCCATCAAGCACATGAATTACTTGATCAAAGCCCAAGTGCTCACACTGGAAATAACACACAAATTAGGGTTACTGCCTTTTTCAAAGGACAGATTAATCTGCACAGACCTCTGTGCTACCACAGTGAGGCTGCTTCCCATTTAAAATGGGCTTGTATATGTTTACATTACACCTTGGTATGCAGTGTGGCTATGCACTACTACCATGCCCAGGCTGTCTGGAAGGGCTAGAATGGCATTATGGCAAAGTATCTGTAGCCTTGGGCTGGAGAGGGCTTTATCGTGAGCATGGAAGAATGGAGACCACGTTGATCACAGATGAATGTGGTATGCAAATCTTCGCTCCATCTTGCAACTGGGTCTTAAGGAACATACACAAATACAGTGAGTGTTTTAACTCAATACCAAGCAAGAGTACAAGATGCCATCTTGATAAAACAATTGCAAAGTAAAGAACTGGGGTCTATGTAATGGACAGCTCAGAAAGTCTGTGTTAGAGGACTGTCCTCACAATTTCCTGTAGGATAGCAAAGAAACATGGGCGTTTTGTCAAAGATTTTGAAAGACATGCTCTTACAGCCTCAGAACTGCAATACCTTGTACCAAACAGCTCTGTTAAAACACACCTATCGTCTTCTGTGTCAGCCTTCCAGTCCTGCCACCTCACTTCACTGTCAGAGCATACCTATTTTTTTGCAATCCAAACCCAAATTCACTCTTTCCTGTCTCACCCACCATGATTTCATACTGTAAATTAGAATCCTTAGCTCTCACCTCGTTGCTGAATGTGAAAGTGCTTTTCATCACTTTTTCTTATACAGGCATTTTGCCATGCCTATAAACACAAACACAAAGAAGTCCTTACAAAAGTCTGCCTGTTGGCTTCATCAACACTCTGCAAATCATTCTCTTCTTTTCACCATTGTGATGACTAAAAAACTATATGAGAATGGTTAAACAGCTGGCGTGCTATGGTCGCCACTTCTTAGAGTAATTGTAATCCTCTCAGTGTAACCTCGTGATGTCCCTGTCTCAGTGTTGCATCCATCTGTTGTCTCTTACCAGATACTTGGACTGCAAAGGATCTGGAATAGGAACCAGCAGTTTTTACTTACACAAAACTATGCTCACAGTAACACACAGGCACGCATGCACGCACAGGCAAGCACAAATAAGCTTAGGGTTTTACACCCCAATATCCCCATCACCATCACTGCTGGGTTCCCTGACTGCTTGAGAAAATGGACTGGAAAAGAATTATACAAAAGGAAAAGAGATACTCTAGTTTCATGTAAGAAATTACTGGTTTTATGTTCAGTTGTCAGTGTATGATTCTCCAGATACACAGACATATAGGTCATGCATCAGACCTTAAAACATTATTAAAAAGTTAGTGGAAATTGCTGCCCTGTGCACAATTACTTATCTCAAATATTGGATAATAATTGCCCACCTCACAAAGGTGTTGCAAAGATGAGTTAACAAACTAGTATTTATAAAGCACTTTGAATATGAAAAGAGCTGTATAAACATGTGTTCTTTTGTTTATTTGCTGTTTTGAGAACTCCTAGGAATGGAGAGCAAAGAGTTGTCACTGCAGATCCCACGCGGAGCAGCCATGAGCAGGCAGCCTCTGCAGGTTAACTCTCAGCAGTAACGCCAGCTTTAACCATGGGGAATGGCTGCATTGCAACACGCGTTATTCTCAGCGGAGAGGAAGTGATACTAAATGAAACAGTACAAGAAGACAAACCCAGAACAATTTGAAGTGAAGCATGCCCAGCCCCAGTTGGAATTGTCCCCTTCTGAGTTCTTTCCAGCCTCCTGCACTCTCTGTTGCTGTGGCCCCACGGCTCAGCTCCCGTGATAGTAATAGCAGGGCTGGGACAGATTTGTCCCTGAAAGAGTAGTACCCCAAACGAGCTGCCCTTCTGCCCCTCCCATTCTGGGGCGCTTTCTGTGGAGCACATGCAGCCCCCACCAGTTGCATTAAACCTCTAAATGTGGTGACCTGGTAAGTACCCTTGGTGCTTCTGAAAAAGTGCACTTGACTGTGGTATGTTCCTATGTAGCTGTGCATCTGTTGGCATAATTACATCTAAGTTGGCTTGACTAAAGCTCAGTGCTGAAATAAGCTAATGGAAATAAAATATATTGATTAAAATGACATGTTTTGCCCTAGCACCATATTATCATGACAGGAGCACTATAGTAATTTCCATTCACAGACAGGACACACACATGTACAGAGCCATAGAGGAAGTTACTACACATACATTGGGTAGGAAGAAATGACTTGATCAAACCAAATGCTGGAGTGAGGACAGATCAAATGATGCCACATGGAAAATTATGGTTTGGAATGAAAAAGTTGTCCATTTAACAGTACATAAAGTCTCTGTAGTATGCATAAAATCAGCAGCTAGCAGATGTTTTCTGACACAGTGCATTTGCATGAAGCTGAAGCATAGTCAATTCAGCAATACGCAGAGCAGATATAACGGCAGACCCTCCAGACACAGGAAGGCAGTCCTGCCCTTCTCTAAAAATAACAATAAATAATAACTTATATTAATTAGCAATCGGGAATTTAGTGATGGGCTCGGATGCAATTCTGGGAGGTATCATACAGAGGAGGAAAGGAAAACCTAGCATCCATTGCTAACAGACAGGATGAGAAAAAAACTGGAGACAGTTCCCTGTTTAATGAGATCTTGCTCAAAATATCACCTTGTGGTTAAAGTTCATCATTAACCCTTTCTGCCCAGAGGTATTTTCTTCTTTTAAATCTTATGAAAATTTCTTCAGCCATTTTAACTCTGCAGAAATGCAAAGGAAAATATTTTTCATTTTAAAATTATTTTGCATTCAATTTCATAGAGGCAGCTGAGTTTTGAGACGGTTTTTGTCCTGAGTGTGATGGTTGATTTAAAGAACTTACATATCAATGACATTTTTCTTTCTTGTCAGCTGGGAGCAAGTGGAGGAAAATGTTGTATGGTCCTGTCTCTCTAGTATCCTAAATACCCATTCATGCCTATCCATAGCACAATATAGGCCACATGCAGTAGACAGTGCAGGTCTTCATAATTTTATCTCAGCTCTTCAGTGGTAAAACTTAGTGACTGAGAGACTTAACGTGTCAGAATTAATGCTTTAAATGGTCTCGATGACCATAATTGATACGAATGTGGAAGTTCTCAACACTTTGAATTATTATTTCAGGTCACCTGTGTGCTCAAGCAATAGCCAATGTACAGGAGGATGGCGATTATCTTAGAGTACACTTGCACTTGTGACAAACTAATTTATTCCTTATCAACAGGAATGAAGCCAATTGAATGAAGAACCACAGTAACAGCCTGACTTGACCAAACCTTGTCAAGAAGCACTGAATCTTGGGCACAATGACATTCTGTCTTGGATACTGTATAGCCACGTGTTTGTGGATTTCAAGAGTCATATGCATCAGGGAAGGAAACTTTAAAAACTTCAGTCTTGCAGAATTCAGGAGTTCTTACACTACAGACTACAGATCGTGTATCTTCTAAAGCCACTGTTTAATGATTTTTAAGATTCTCATCAACTGGCAAAGCCTTTTGTTTGGAAGCTCTTCAGCTGACAGTATCATGGCTTCGCAAGGCATCTCTCTGAAACACTGTCTGAAACAAGAATGAGAGATGTCAGCAAAGGAAGCAGAAGGCTGGATGTGGAACTGACTCCCTTCTGAAAGCACTAGAATAGCTACAGATCTTCCTGCCATGAAATCACTTATTGTCCTGTAGACACCAGAGAAATATAATACTATAAATATGATAGACAAATTCAGTGCTAACACGAAGATATAAATGTAGGGGGAAAAAAGGATGTACCTCTGTGCAAAACTGCTGAAGTATATTAGATATCATGGAGGCCAGTTGGATATAGCTGCCTTAAGAGAGACCATGGATTAAGTTTTACCTCACAGTTTTAGAGCAGTGAAGAGAAAGAAGCTTTAAAACGGGACACGCACACCTCAGAAAGGATTGTCAGAGCTAGCAGTGAAAAATGAGTATATTCAGAAGGCTCGGTTAAACTGAGCTTGCTACGAACCTTTTCAGACAACAGTGCCTCACTTCTCCAGGAGTGTCTGAAGTATTGCCATTTTTGCACTGGTTACCAATTGCCCAGGACTTTGTTCATAGAAAATGGAATTATTTTTACACAGACCACTTTATTCTGATTGAGTGTGAATTACTGAAGTGTTGCTGAGAGGGTCTCATTGTCACCTGATTGTACCTTTTCATAACCAATGAGATTACCATCAGAAACAAAGCTACTCATTCCAAGCAATATTTGGTAATAAATTGATTACGAACTTAATGCTAATATTTTACAGAAAGAGAAATCAGTGGAGTATCTACCATTGCTCAAAGAGTCTCAAATTAGAAAGGCATGCAAAATAATCACTAAATGATTACACATGGCAACTGGGCAGGACTGTGTGAAATCAACTTTGTCACACATAGGTATTACAAAGTGCTTTACACACACCTTGAAAGCTCCAGCTTAAAAAACAATGATTGCAGACAACCATGCGTAGTAACTGGGTCGTGAAGGTCTCTTGCTCTATCTCATTTTAGCACAGCATACTCAGTATGTTTATGCTTGCAGAGTAATTGCTATTTATAACGATCACTAATGAGCTTAAACCTCCCACCCCCATATTTCATATTTAGTATTCCTCTTCAGATCTACCACTGCTCTGTCTTCACAAATTCTGAAGGCCCCTGGGATACCCCTTCCTTGCTCTGTGACCATGCATGGGGACCTGCTGCTGCTTCTCCCATGGCACTGGCACCAAGAGACATACACACGGAAGCACACCAGGATATGAATTCCACATCGAGGGAGTGTGAAAGGAGGCCCAGGCTGCAGATCTCCTCTCTGCCTCTCTGTCCATGCTATGGAGATCTTCGCCACAGGATGGCAAAACAGGCTGTGAGCCTGCCTGCCATCCCCCAGGCCATAGGGCTTTGTGAAGGATTCCCCTATGAATTTCCAGGCACAGATCCAGCTGCCTGTCCTGTAGCGGGACAAAAAAGGGAAGACCTGTTCACACTTTTCTTCCCTTCCTGAAAGACAGCAGAAAAATTCCTTCTCTTTTCCCTCTCCCTCTTCCTTTTACTCAGGAACTAGGCCGAGAATCCAGGCCTGGCTGGTGCAAGTAGAGGCCTCCTGCTCCCCTGTCACTCTACAAGCACCAATTATACAGAAGCAAAAAAAAAAGCCAGGCATTGTGTGGGTGTCCTATCATCCAGAAGAGGTGATTGCTGAATCAGCCATATTCACCATTGCATTCTGCATTCTTACTTTCAAGTTATTACTGTTAATTTCCTTCTTTTTTCTCTCATAATGAAATGCTAAGTCTGTTTATATTTTCAAAAAGTGCCATTGCTTACTACTTGAGAACAATGAGGCCCATTAATCTCCCACACACCTCAGAAAAGCAAAATTCATACTGACTTGAGCTCTGGTTCATCATTCTCTGATGTTTCATTCCCCAGTTTTAATAAAACAGTGCAATTGTCTTGAAATTTTAAAAATTATTTGGAAAAATTAGCTGACTAACGGCAATTCAGCTGAATAGGGGAAGTTATAGACAGCCAGTGGGACCACTGGTGAAAGGCATAAGGCAGAGTGCTTGGGGAGTGAGGTGTAGAAGAGGAGGCAGGAGTACCTGCATATGGTAATGGTGGTGGTGTGGACAGAGAGGCAGGGAACTCAGGGAGGCAAGCCAAGCAGCCACTTGCAGCATTAGCAGGAGAGGATGGATGAGAAGAGTCACAGAGTGACAGTGAGCTCTCAGATACTAGGATAGGTCCTAGGATAGGGTTTGTAGATTCAGAGTACCTTCAACTTGTATACACAGCTGTTCCTAACGTCGCTCTGAAAAGAGGCAAGAGCGGGGTCAAAAGGTTTATTAGCTTTGCATACAGTACAACCATTTATTTTAGGTCCATTTTCCAGCAGTGATTTAACACTCCGTGTGTTAGTTTTTAAACTTTAGATGGAGACATATAGTTTCTCCAGGAAAAGAGAAATATCAATGAGCATGGAACTCTAGCACAAGCTCTGCTTAGCAAGAACAAGCAGACAGACAAGGGGAATGAGTCCAGCTGAAAACCATCTGAAAACAGAGTTCTGCAATGACAGAGCTGAAAACATTCACAATGAGGACAGAAATAGGGGTGAAGAGCAAGAACCAGTCCAGGAAGTATTCTTGGAGAAATCTGGAATAATCTTTAAATGAGGGATGTACTGTGAGTTCTGAGAAGACAACTACAATTGTATTAGTAATTATAATAGTAACAATATCGTTCCTTTCTTCCAAGCTTCCTTCTTACAAATTTCCGTATTGTATACTATCCTGACATACTTGCAGAAACATGGCAAAAAGATGCCCAGTGGTTAATTTGGTATTGAATAAGCCAGTGATAGACCCAGATTTTGATCCATTGGGAGTCCATGTACAGGACTCCCAATGCCCTGTGACATTACTGCAACATGGAGATGCACTGTCACATAATCCACTGAATATATGCCACAAGAAACTGCCTATTTAAAATTCTGTGAATTCTGATGCTCTTCTACCTAGAAGAAAAGGTCCAGCAAGACTTTACTTCAGTTAGTAGAGGATTCCTTAAAAGCAGTAGTGAAAGATTTCTTAGAAGTATCTGCCCTGAATCCAGGAAGTGCTGAAGCAGAAGGTGATATTTTTCTCAGAAGGACCTGCAAGTACTGCCCAGGTCTCAGTGGCTCCAGATGAAGTGCAGCGATACAAAAAGCATGTGGCACCTCCAGCTACCTGATGACAGATACTCTCTTGTGTTTGGCCATACACTTAGAATACATTTATTCTTGGGATTATGTCATTGAGCATGAGCTGCTTTCAGGCATTAGATCATACACCTGGTCCTTCCCCAAATGCTGTTTTAACCATTTGCTGAAAGCACCAATTGAAAGGATGATTTGGCTAAGTGACTAATTTGACTGAATGCCTACAACACTTGAAAACTACTTTTAAGCCATTTAAAGGGCTTTGTCAGATACATTTGGGCAAACGCTGCATAAATTGTGAGTTAATACAAAGCAGCAATACACAGATGGGCTTCTGTAAAAAAAAACTAGTGATAAAATAAAAATCACACTATTTTTGGAGGTATTTGCTCTTGTACCAACTCCAACTAGTACTATACCCTTTCTTTGCTCTCATGGATAGAATAGGCAACATCTAAAGAAAATACATCAAGAAATTCAGTAAGAATGGAAGGTTTACAAAGGTACAAATGAGAGTTATGCCTTTATAGAGAATTTAATAGTTACATGATCTGCTTTTTAACCACTATGTAAATAACATACATAGGCACCTGGATAGAAATGTTTGAGTGGTTCCAAGTAACAGTTGATTTTGTGCAGTCACTCATTACTGCTTTCCTTCACCTGAAATAAATGTCACCCCATTTTTAACTTGGAGTAGTCATATTCTGCTGGTGATGCTATCTGTTTAGCATCTGCATTGATTCACATAGATGCTAACACCTGACAGCCATGTTTTATTGATTCTGTGGGGTTTCTATAATGAAGGGAGACACAGAGTAACAAACAAGCAGTTGGTTTAAAAACAGGCACTCCGTTTCCAGCAGTGGGCAGGATAGCAAGAAAGCCTTTCATTTGAGCCTTTGAATATATCCATGCAACTTAAAGTACAAGCCTGAGAGGAATGTGCTGATAGTTCTGCATTATCCGTAACAGCACTGAGATGCCACAGGAAAGAAAATCTAATTGTGTGTCCATTTTACTGGAGAACCTTCCCATTACATGCACTAAAGCTGCCCTTCTGGATGCTGGTTCAGGGTACCCTTTCCAGACAGCCAGTTTCCACAGCAAGAGAGAACCTATACTGTCTACATTGTGTGTTATTTATACTGCAGATTTGCACAAAGAAATTCAGAATGGTTTTACATGGTTGTGTAAGCAGTAATGACGAGTGACTCAAATGCAGAAATTGGTTGTATTACAGAAACATCACAAAGTAAAATGCAAAGTGTCTATCTTTAGAGATCTGACATGGAACAAGTTACAGACAGATTTAAACAACATGGATTGTGAAGTGATTGCAGAAAATTTCTATAAATTTATTAATACCATCTGCAGAAATAAACTTTCCAGACCAAACTGTGCAGAGAAGAACAAGCACATGTATTCAGCTGAGAGTTTATTCTTTTTGAGGAGTTCTGTATTTTCAAAAGGTAGGGGATGTACCTTACATACCACAGAAGCAGCTGTGGGGCAATTGCAGCTCTATGTTTATGTTCAGTTGGATGCAAGCTTTTATTTTTCCATTATTTCTCATTTTCAGAAACAATCTAGAATGAAAACAGCAGATTTTATTCTTCATGCAGGGGACACACGGGGAAATCCAGGTCTAAGCAGACAGCTTAAAGAGCTTTGTTAGTTTCTGAAGTGACTGTTCCTCCCAAGCAAGAGACAAGAGAGAAAAAATTAGGTCTTGACAATACATGAAGTAGAATTCTAAAAGGTTTTTCCTTCCAGCTCAAATATTTTATGGAACTGAAGAAATATCAGGCTCCACTTGTAGAAAGAATAAAACAAGAGGATAATGGATAGAACAGTGAGAAACATTACAATGAGACCATGTCAGAAGAAAGATTTGAAAGAAGGAGAAGCGTCCCAGATTAACCCATCCATTATTTTCAAGATTCTGCAAGCCCCGAGGTTAGGCAGTTACCCTGTACCAACAGTAAGCAGCAATATTAATTTGCCAGCTTTATTGCTCTCTCAAACCATTAATCACTACAAATAGCCTTCAAAAATATGGAGGATATAGAGACTCATGAAAGGGCACAGATTGTCTCAATATACAAGTGACTGCTTTTTGTTTACCTGGCACCCTAGGTCCTTGTTTTATCAGCTGCTTCAGAGAGTAAGTGGGCTTAGATTCTTGATGCAGTTGTACCAATAAGATTTTGTTTGGGTATTGTTTCCAGATGAAAGCCTCTTCTTTATTCCAGTGGTAGGAGACTTTCTTCCTATTAAATGCTTCAATGGCGGATTTAAATATTTAGAGGATCCACATTACAGGAGGACTGTCTGAGAGCATCACAAAGAAACCATTAGTTAAATCCATTAAGGATCTACTTAAATGGAATTCCCTGCTGTTATCTACATGATAGCCACATAAAAGATACTGTGCAGAGAAAATGTTGGGGAAAATATTCCTCCTTTTATATTTTATCTCTGAAAAATCCAATCCAACTGAAGGATCCTTTTTTGATTCTCTCAAGATTTCAGCTGGGAACTGACATTCTTTCAGCTGAATTAGAGTAGGGGGAACAATATGGCTTGGTTTCAGTTGTGCTTTTGCCCCTCTCCTTTTCAAGTACACTCAGTTCAGACAAATTCTTTTGTTGGAGCAGAACGTATGGGAACTCTTTGTTTTGGACACTGCATAAACGATCAAAGTTGTATTCACTGTGAAAGACACATAAGGAATACACAGAGTCTTTGTGTTGTCTATTTTTAAATACACGAGTGGTAGCGGTATGGATAAGATGTTCTTTCCTCCAACTCCTAGAGAAAGGCACATGAGCCACTTACATTTTAAAACGTACACTGTCTTTCAGGTCGCTCTCGTTTTTACAAAGGAGAAAAACTTGAACTCCATGAACTTGTTTTTCCATTCCCTACAATCATGGGTTTGAAACACACCCAAGAAGGCAGTTATATTCTTCAGAATCTTTCTGTTCTTCATCAGTTATGTAACATTTCCTATTTTTAAACGCTCGGGAATCTCTGATATGATTTAGGCTTATGGATAAAACGAAGGCACTAAAGACAGTACATACAATGCATAAACATCCATATTGGCTGTAATATTTATATCCCTAATCTATCTGTAAATCAGCATATAGTGTCTCTGATCATTGATTTTCTCTCTGGCCACCATTCTGAGTACATTTTATAAATCCCGAGAGAAAGCCCTATTCTCTGGTCAGAATAACATAGAGCTATTCTATAGACATAGGAAATTTCTCTCTAAGTCATTATACAAAGTATTTTGTATTGGAGGATAAGATGCTCAGAAGTTGTGCTCCACGCATATATGTAGATGCACAGAGAATCATGCAGTAAGCCCACTCCATCCTCTCGTTTTGACTGTACCTGATAGGTACACTCTAAGAAGAACTACCTCAGTGGATCATTTACTACAGTCAGTAACCTGCAGAAGGTTGGAAACAGCACACAGGCTGTTCATGAATGGCACAAAGAGAGGAGAGCAGTGTGAGCCATGGTGATTTGTCCATGACAGGCTCCTGGTGTCAGAAGCCTGGACAGAGAGTGGTGCGTTCTCACTCACACTACATGCCTGTCCACACAAAGTCAGTAAACTGAGACATAATCCAGCGTTAGGTAGTACTGCCAAACAAATTACAGATTCAGGAGTCAGACCCCTTCCTCCAATACGGAACTAAGAAACAAGCAGTAACTGTCAGTGACTTCTGACACTCTAGCCATTGAAAGGTGTATTTCAGTAGCATTTCCACTTCGTATCTACTAACACAGAATTTTCTTTTTTTAATAAAACTTTGTATTTTATTTTTTTTCACAAGACTGAGGAACAGTGGGTTGCTATGAAGCATCACCCATTAAGACTGTCATTGTAACTTCGCCAGTAATGTCATACAACAGTGGCAACACAAGACAGAGCTGCTTGTGGAGCTGTAGTATCACGACTTCTTCCTCATCTCTCCCAAGAGAAACATCAGGAAATAATCCCCATCAGGTGGGGTGGAAAGCAGAGAGACACCACAGCCCTCTGAGATCTAGGGAAAAAATGGTTTCATTTCCAGGGCCACACAATGTTCTGAGAATGCTTACTATTGATTAGCATTGGTCTTGCTGTATACTTACAAACTTTGCATTCAAGATCTGATGAAACCAACACTCTTGTTTAATATCTCTACTGATTTTGCATTGGTGTTTGCAACCCTTGGAAAATTTCACTTCTGTGCTCTTTGTACCCTACAGAAAAAAACTCAAGTCTTTTGCTGTTTTCTCCATTTATACTCCTTCAGAGTAACTGGTGATGCATAATAACTCCTACAGATGTTTCTCTACTGACATTAGGTTTGCTAGGTTTCCTGGGTCCTATGGCACAGAACTTAAATGACAAGCCTGTTATAAAAACATTTACTTTTGAGATGAATAAGAGGTGCAGGCACCAGTGAGGAGGAAAACGTTACGAAAATAAAAATTAAAAAACCTGGAGGGCGGTGTTAGCAGGTGAGCAGGTGGCACAAGTCACTGCACATCCATTGCACAGCAGTACCTGGGGCACCAGATACTCAGAATGTAGAAGGAGGGTAAACATGCAACATGTATGAAGTGTTTCATCTGTAGTCCAGTGTCATTACTGCAGGACAGGCACGGGTGCAAACTCAGCGCCGAGCCGCCACAAGCTGGAGGAGGAGGAAGCAGGCACCTCCGGGCCCAGCCCACACCCTGCGCTGCACGACATGGCTGCCGCTCCCGGCAGGCACCGCGGCGCTCCTCCGCGAGGCACGGCGTGCCACCACGGAACGGGCGACCACAAGATGGCGCTCGGCGGAGCTGCGGCGCGGCGCGCGCGGTGCTCCGTGGGCGCCTGGGGCTGGCAAGGCGCTTTCCTCAGTTAATTTATTGTTGTGTAAAGTATGCTGGGCTCGGTGTAAACAGCACCAGATCCGGGGCAGCGGTACCGCGGTGGATTGAATTTGTTTAAAGACACACGTTATTTGCCCGCTAAACTCAGGATTCCATATAAATACTGCTGCACATACTATGTGTATTATGATAGTCTGGGATCTGTGATGTTCAAGCTCCCAAAATCTTTGTGTTAAAAATGACATTTTTTGTAAAGGAAATTTACAACATAAGAGTATAAGTGATACTCGAATTCACTGTTTCAGCCACTGTGGCTTGTTTTATTAATCACGCTCTCGTATTGCAGTGAAAGCAAACAGCTCCAGCAGAGCAGCACTTTCGTCTCTTGACAGAGATCCTTGCAAATACCTGAAACCCATTCCTGGCCCGGGTGTCCTTGTATGTGGCTCTGTGGTGCTGGCAGCCCAAGCCTGAAGCTGCTTGCCCACGGAGCCACCCAGCACAGCCCTGCCAGGGTCTCCCTCCTCACCTTCAGGGTTTGGCTCTGCTGGGTCTCTGGGCCGCCTCCAGTCAGAGCTGTAGGGCTGGGAACAGGGAGAAGTGATGCACTGTGATGGGTGAGCACTGCCTCGCAAGGCACAGGGGTCTCAACAGTGAAGGAGTGAGAGATGCAAGAAGCAGTGAGAGCAGCAAGGGTGCTGTGTTTCCCCCAGGCCATCACACCGAGCTCTATACACATGTTCCCCAGCTTGAAAATGCATCCCCAGGCTTGAAAACACATTCCCAGTGGTTCCATGATCACCTCTGAATTGTTTCTGGATCCCCTGAGGTTCAGCCTTTGAGTCGTGTTCCTCTGTGAGAAGTGCTGAGGAAGGAGAACAAAACTCCTGAGGTGTGAGTGACAGCTCTAGTAGCAAGCCAGGCACCATTTTGGCCAGAGGAATCACTGCTAAAGCTGTAGAAGCACTGAAGGAGAAAAGCTGTGTCAGAGAACTAGAAGGCTTAAAGAAGTTTATTGAGAAGGAAAAAAAAAGTAAGAACATGGAATGTTGTAAAATGCTGTTAATGTAGAGTAAAGGTTGATTAGTGGTCATGCCCTTCCAAAATAAGCACTGCCTAGACATGAACTGTGAAAAGCAAGAGCTTGCACTTATGCATGCCAGCTCTGTACGCCACATCTACCGGGCTGGTGCCAGAGCTGCATGCCATATCCTGGGGGCCCTCTGGAAGTGGAGCCTGCGAGCACAGCTGAGTGAAGAGTAGCATCAGTGCAAACAAGGCTTGTGAGCAGGTCACACAGTCCAACTGGGACCAGTTCATCTGGCCTACACATAAAGACCAAAGTGGTTACATTCCCTCCTCATCCCCTGCTTCTGGGTGGTGCACTCTTGACACCCTTCACCTTTTCCCCTAGGATCTCTTCTGAGAGCTAGTTTATACCACAAGAGATTTTCCATGTACATATAGCTGTAATTACTAAAACCACAGAGGCAGTGCAATTTATTCTATTTTTTTTTTCTGGTATTGATATACCTTTGCTCCAAATGACAGAACCTATTTTAGAAAAATAACTTTTTCATTACACTCTGTTTCTCCTGCCTTTATTCAGTCTGATCTTTTCACACTACTTCATGACACAACTTTCTGGCAAACAGATTTTGCCCAGTCTTCTCCTGAAACTCTCTCCACATTCTTCCCATATGTAATGCTTTCACGTGTGGTACCTCAAAGCTGACAGTAACCAGGGCCAGTTGCATGCCCTGTCTCTGACAACACCGACAAAATTGATTGGTTTAGGAATCACTGAAGGGAGTGCTTTGCTGTGAATAATAAAATCCTAGTCAGTTTAGTGTGGATACTTCTATTAGTAGTGAAACAATGTTTTCTGCTAGTAGAATAAAACCATCTCCCACCGCTGGCATAAAATGTTATTGGTAAAAATATAGTTTTACTGGCACAACTGTGTCTATACCAGAGGCTTCTGTTGACACAGCTATGCCTGTCAGGGCTGGCATCTCTTTACAGATATGCTAGGAGATGTCAGGCCTGTAAACACGGTCTTGTTCTCTCAGAACCCGTGTTCACCTCTTCTCAGCTCCGTGACAACCCTGTCCCACAACTGTATTCAGTACAGTTTCTCTCAAGACAGTAAATGCAAATAAAGATGCAAATGCATGTTGTAATTCAAATCAGTGAGACAACATTCTATTCTGCCATTCCTTCCTTACAGCTACTTAATGTGGATTCATCAAATTGGAGGTCAGAAGATACCTTTAGGTCATACAAATGGAGGTATGACACAGGTCAGGCAATTTTATGCAATTAACCTTAATGATTCATAGATGAGCAAGCATCTTCCAGAAACCATTTTTAAGTCAAAGATACCAAGTGAAGAAATCAGCATTTTCCTTACTAGCCTATTAACTTTTGCCTCACATTACCAAATCCAGGGTCATAATAAGACATTTTGAACCCTGCAATGCTCTCTTTGGTGTGGGTACCTCTCCTTGGAGTTCCTCTCCTCTCTGATCCTTTCCTTGATCATTCTTAAACTCTTTCTAGCTGCAGTCCTCTAGGTAACATTGTAATACCTTTTCCAGCAGCAAACCTGCAATACCCCTTCCAAGGCAGCAAAAAACAGCAGGTTGAAGCACAGACAGGCAACTGACCTCCCACTTTCTGGTATCCTCTGCAGTAAGTGGGTGAACTCCTTGTGACAGAATCATTGTCAGTGGGTACGGTCAGCTCTGTGAGCACGGTTGGAATACCTTCAGTTGGGTGGTGCTTATTTCTTTTTTATGTTTTCTGGTGGCCAAGTATGTATACTGCACTGATCTCTGCGTTCTGTAAAGGTAATAAGCATGCCTGGGCAATAATAACTCTGTATTTGTTAGGGCTGGAGATATTTCACAGATATAAAACTTAATAAGTTTATTCTAAAATGGAGAGAGTTAGGGCTTTGACTGATGTATATTTATAGGTACAAACGTACACTTCATATTAAATTCATATTATTAAAGCACTTACAAGAGAATCCGCCAAGCAGAAGATGACAAACTTAAAAGAGATACCATTGTGATGACAGAAAGACAAGAAAAACAAACAAAATTCCTCCTTTACTTTCATTCTTTCTATCCCATAAAGTGTTTATGAGCATCTCAGTTTAACTATTCCTATCTTCTCTGAAGTAATCAATAAAGGAATACCTCGTGTAGAGAAGTGTGCATTTTTGCATTTACAGGTAAACAGTACAGATCTGAACAAATTCCTCAGGATACACTTTTATTACTAGAGAAGAGGCTGATTTTTTTTGCTTTGCGAATAACCAGCTGAATAGCCTGTAACTCGATTTTTATTAACATCCAGTTGTCTGTCACATACCTCAAAGTCCAAGTGCCCCTCTGTATAGTGTTCATGAGTACTTGACATCAGGCAGCTGGTAATTTTCTCAATATGATGTATAACAAGAGACTTTATTGCGATAATTTAGGACAGACCCTTTAGAACATGTAAAAGAGTTCTTGGCTGGGAGCTGTTTCTCCAAATCTATCTGAGAAATGGCTTGCAATCTTACTCATCTTCACAGGTGTTTGATGCCATTGATTTACAATTTTATATTGCAATTCTAGCAGGTTAGCTGAAATAGAACATACACGTACAAAGGACATTATTGAGTCCAATATCTCCAGCTCAAGAGAATGAGATAGTTCCCTTTCCCATTTAATCATAAATGTTTCTTTAGTGGGCAATAAAGAAAAAGCAATGGCTTTATACAATCACCCTACAATGTCGGAGATTCATTGCGAAGGAATAAGATTTGTTCAGATAAAAAGGATTCTCTAATACAAGTGGGTTTAACACCAGACTGAATAAAGGAACTCCTGAACTGGAAGTAAAGAAACAAAAAGAGAAGTCTAGCATGTTACACCTTAGTTGTATTTCCAAGTGAAACATGAATTTGTTTTTAGTGAATAGTTGAGATAAATATTTCAAAACACTGAAATCAGTTGGTTTTGCGGTCTTTAAAGAAGATAGGAGCAAAATATACACAAACACATACAAATATACACACAAAGAAAAAAAAAGCAGGTTACTTTTAAGCTGGTACAGACATCACCCTATGAACAGAGATCTTGGATTCAGATTTGGTCCATAATAATGGAAGTTTCACACCAGCCAACTCATGATTCCTCTGCTTTTGAAATTTAGAAAATCATTTCCCTTAGCTAAGTAGTAAGTTGGATTTATAATTTGTAATAGAATCGACTGTACTCAAGAGGCTTGCATAGTTCTTTTAATGATTCCCTTTCCTGCCCAAGTAAAGTTAGTAATAAGTCTTTTAAGCAGGATGAAGCACTGAATGGGGTGAAGATCACAATGGTGAACTTCAAAACAGACATAAAATAGAGATGACCTAATTCATTCATACCGATCCAACCCAATTAATCAGGAGTGCTTTTCAAATACATGGCTCAATGGAGCTGTGCAAATAAGATCCCTATAAAAAAAAATGATACATATTAAAATTAAATCAGAAAAGTGTTTAGTACTGGCCTCACTTCACTCCTGCTGAACTCTAATTCTGCTGTCACGAGGTGCTTTGAAAATGCCCATTCAGTAGGACCAGCCCCTCAGAGAAAAGCAAAAAGAAGACAATTTTGATGATTTTACATGTTGTGTCCTTTTCTGAGAATGAGTGCAGTCCCTGATTTCTAGCTGGTGAGAATCACCATGGATAGCAGTTCCCAAATTAGGCTCCTTTCTTCTTGGACAGTAAGCACAGTAAGTTTACATCCAGTCTAGAATGGTGTGGCAATTTAAATTTAAATGTAGTTAAATGAAAACCACATTTGTCCAATCCTCTGGGTGAGAAGAAAACAGCTGTAACATGGCAAAAAGATCTGCACACATTTCATTTTTTATGAAGTCTGCTGAAAAGACAAAATCAAGACTAGAAAAATCTTAATAAAATTTGTCTGTTACTTTTTAAAGGGAGAAGCTGGTATTTTGTCATTCACTTATAATGTCCCTAACATCCACCAAGAGAGATAAAATATTAGGGATGGTCTGTTTAGAATGAAAAACAAATAGCAGAAAATTAATTAGTATACAAAGCAAGCTTATTGTCAGCCCCTGAATCTTTGCTGCCTCTGACTATAGCATCTGGATTTGTTAACGCAGATGATTCATGTTGTTAAGTCTTTGTTAAATAAGTAGTTGATATTTTGGATTAATGAAATCGTTGTTCTAATTTTAATAACATTTCTTTTTAAATTTAAACAAGAAGAAACAGATGTTTTAAACAGACCAGTCCTCACCATATGATATCTGCTAAAGTTCTGTCACTAAATGCTATGGTTTAACAGGAGCAAGGACTACAGGAATCACTAAGCATTCTCAGGATCAGGCCCTACACAGCTAACACGCTGAGATTGTATAGAGATATGTATCTTGAAGTGGTTTACATCCATGATGTAAAAAAATCTTTTCTTAGCACAGTTCAGCTCTCAGCTGGAGCAGGGAGCCAACCATGGGGGTTGCTTTTCTTGAGAAATACTTCACTGTCATAGCAAGGACTTGGCTGTGGCTTTGGCAGTCAGACGTGTCGTGGCAGAGAGGATGTGAAAGCAAAGCACCCGGATGGCAGTTGGTGGTGACGTCCTGTCTGCTGGGACAGGAGCCCTTGGGGAGGGCCTGCATAACTGACAGCAGGTATTTCAGCTGCCGCCTATGTGAGGAGCAGCTCCCACCTTGCACTCTTAGGCAAAAACAGTGAGCCACCTTTTGCAGTTTCAAGGCTGTGTTGAGCCACTGCATGAGTAAAAAAACATGGTCCAGCAGTATGACTTACATGCATCACCATGGTCAACATTTAGGGTCTAGTGGGATGCAGTCTCCATAAACACTGTGCTTATTGCCACCTACCAGCTATTTTTTGTCCCTCTGCCAGAGTCAGCTGTCTCCTCAGATCTGCTAGTTGACTTATCCTAATCTTATTTAGGCAAATGGGTCTGAGGTAATGCAGACTAAGTCCAGTAACCTGGCTCATTTGATCTGAGATGTGCCGGGAAACACACATACTAGCACCTGCACCGCCAGATGTGAGGAGCATTCATATCCGGTGGGGGTGATGCTGGCAAAAAAAAAGGGGGGCAGTAATTTTTTAGTGGCTCAGCTGGGCTTTGGAAGAGAGTGCCTGTTAATAATGTTAAGACATCACGTATCCTTTGGCCATAGTGCTGGTTGGACAGGCCCTGTTCATCCCCCCCAGGCCTCCTCACAGGCCAGGCAGAAAAAAATAGGTAACGCCATGTGTGCTCGGTCCCATCTCTTTCCCCTTTCTGTTACGCCAAAGTTGGGCCATTGGGTGAGGCAGTGCAAGGATCTGGATAAAAAGAAATTATCTCTACTCCCTTGAGTAACTGGCACACCGTGCAGCTTCATGAGTTGCTCCAACACCCCAAAAGTCCATGCCAGATGGTTACAGCAGTCACCTGGAGCTGCTGGAGCTGGGAGAAATGTTGGTGCACTCAGCCTTCCTCCCACCTGGTCTCAGTTCCTTAATGGTGAAGTAGGGACAACTGAACTTCTCAGTGTGAAGGAGTGCTTGAAGTATGAATGCATCAAAGCCAGAACTCTCAAGCCAGGAGGTGGCCCGCTTGGGAAAGCAAGGGGTGGTTGGGATGCAGAAGTCTCAAGGAAGCTTCATCTGGGCTCTCCCTCCTCCTCTTCCAGCCTTTGCAGAGCCTCTCTCTCTTCATTTGGTGTCCCCTGTGCAGAAGGGCCATGGGAAATTGGCACCAGGGGGAACTTAGCTGGAACTCAAAGGGTAGGACTCATATGGGGAGAAAGCAGCAGCATGAGTGACTGTCTCCCGATTATACTTTGGGAGGCTGAGGCAACTGAAAATTGGCCTGCTGGAATCTGGGGTTATCCAGAGCGTGAATGTGCATGTACATGCAAAAGGGTGAGGACTGAAGATAGGTGTGGGAAGGAGAGAATTAATAACCACTGCAAAAGGGGAAGGTGGGGCTCCATCTAAAGGACTTAGAGCTGTTGGACTAGAGATTGTGAATGGTCAGCCAATACAGAAATGGGTTAGAAACAGAGTACATCAGGAAAAAAAAATTAATTTTTACTCCCTCCCTCCTCAGAATTGCATATCAGCTATGGAACATAGGAAAGGAAAGTCAGTTTGCAAAGGAAGAAAAGTGCTATCTCCTACTGCAATCCACGCATTTCCAACCGTACATACAAATATTCTACAAGAAATCATTTTTCTTGGTGAAGACATGGAAGCCACTGTAATCTGGTCCTAGAAACACCAGTTGATAAATATTCTAGACTATAGGTAATGCTTGTATTGTGCCATATAAAAAGTGCTCCTGAAAAAGGTTAAGAAAAAACTACTTTAGTCCTGGAAGATGCCGCTTATTTACAACCAAGTTACTAATCTTGTTTATTTTATGAGTCTGAAAACTGTCTGACTGTTTCTTGTATGCATTGGCCAGGCCTGGCCGCTACAGCTGACAACAGAAAAGATCTCTGACCGATGTGCAGCTAATGGCAAATATTTCTTTTCGTTTCCCAGTGGGTTAGTTCTGTCTCTTGCACATCAGCAAAGAAAAGATTTGTAAAAGACAGGAAAATTAGAAAAAACACATTAGCAGAGAACTCTGTGATTGCCATTGCACTGAATCTTGTTTAAGATTTCCACTTTAAATGTGAACAGGACCGTCAATTTCTCATTTAAAGGAAGGCTGCTCTTTTCCTAGATTTCCCCAAAATTCAGTGCTATTCTCAGACAATGACATAGGATCCAGAAATGTTGATGAAATTCGGTTTAAAGGCTCAGATTTCACCGGTGGGTAAACGCAGAAATCAACACCACTTCCTATCCTGCCAAGTAGAAGATTTTGTTTTGATTTAGAAAAGTGCTTGGGCTGCTATCTCACCGAAGTACAGACTCTGGAGCTGTTTTTCCTAGAGGCCCCGGTCCGCAGAAGCACTTAATCAGGGCTTAACTTTAAGGAAGTGAGTGATCTTATTGACTTCAATGGATGATGTGCATTTGTAAAACTGCAGGATTTACACATTCTGTTCAAGTGGTCCAAATCCAGCAAGGTGAAAAATGGCTAATGTTGCATTTCCATAATAAAATCATGTGTGACATTCTTGAGATGGAAACGGTGATGCTTTGTAGTCCTTTTGTTTACATGTTGCCAGAAAAAAAAAAATTGATTAAATTGCCTGGGATTAGTGGCTGCTAAAGAATGGATTTTAATTAAATGGTAGAATGTGTCATTTGGTATGTTTTAGGCCACAATCTGTTGGCATAAACCGTGTTTTTTCCAAGTTCATTATGACCAGCCGAAATAAAATGATTACGCTCACAAGCAGCCTTTACACCTAACAGATTCCTGCTTATCAGCTTGGTATCAACTGCAATAGTTTACATATTCCATTTGCGACTGAAATGTAAATATTACATAATAAAGAAAATACTGCTATGTTATATTTATGTGCGTGTCGACCACATAAATGTTCTCTTAAAGGGAAATTCCCCTTACTGGAGCTCCAAATACCGAGCTAAAGCACAAAGTTAGAGCTCGGAGCTGGCTGCTTACTTTTCTGTGATTTGATTTATGCCTTATTGAAATCAATTAAAAGATTTGCACTGACTTCGGAACGATTTGGATTGGGTGTTTAACTAGTAAAAGAAGTGATAATTTAATAAAAGTCCACATACTTCTCTCTTTTTTGCTCATTAACTCTAATGCCAGTCTAAAGGAGGAAACTGAGAATTACGGTGAATTTGACAACTGTTTCATCTAACCGCACAGTAGATTTAAACAGAAAGCAAAACAAGAACCAAACAAAAAGGAATAAAGGGATTTTTAAGACTCTTGTGGATATCCAGGTCAGATGCAACAGGCTCCCAAACCTCTGACTGTGTTCTCATGTAATACATATATACATGTACAATACATACATATAAATTAAGAAGCACAACAATGCTTTTTCCAGTATCTCTAAAATAACGCCTTGGAGCTCTTAAACCATTGGTTTGCATTCTGTATCTCTCTTTGCTGTCACTCTGTATGACTTAAAAGCTACTGCAATGACCCAATAGGGACACTGCTAACTTTCACCAGGGCTCAGGGGCCTGTGCAGACATCACAGCCAATGTCGCACACCAATGGCCAACAACATCTTCAGAAAATTATACTGTTTATCCTGAAAAAGGATCCCACAGCACGGGAGTTTGTAATTCATCAGGGAAAAAAATGAGAAAAGAATCCATGCTTGGACAATGTTGGCGTATGGAAAATAATTACATTGAAGAAACAATGAAAATGGAACTAAAGTTGAAACTGCACACTTATGATATCAAATATCAGCACAATCATTTTGCAGCAGATAATATGCATGGCAATTAGAGCTTTCTTACATTATATTATAATAAATTCATAATTCATGCATACAATGAGAGCTTTTGGAAAGGAGGATTTGAATTTAACAAACACTACCACTCATCATCTGAGCAAAGATGGCAAGAGGAATTTCAACATTATTTGTGATCTACAAAATCGAACCATCGCTGCTTTGTGTTGTGCTTACCATGCACAGACTGCAGTGCCTTCTGTCTGCTCGAGGGTGTGGCATCTGCCATTGGGGAGGAAAACTGGCATGTGTTGCCTTTTATAGCAGCCTGATTGCATTGTGCTGGGGGCCTCTATTTCAGAGGCTCTTCGTTCCAATCCTGCAGCCGTGTTGCTGAAACACATGGAAGGAACAGGAGTGGTACCAACTCCTTGGTTTAAAGAGTCATCTTTTTTTTTTTTTTTTCCCGGAGAAAACATTTCAAAGTAAATCTCTGTTAAACTTTGTGGGCTATTTTCCTGATCAGAAGTTGCGGAACACGTTGGGAAGTTCTGAGCTACTGCTGAGGCGCTATCGGTAGATGTTATCGGGGTTTAAATGTATATGTTTTTGCTCAGGTAAAATGTGTATAAATATGTAGTCGATTTTATATTTTACTTTAGAGAACACATGTAAATAAATACACACAAGTAGACATCTATATTTGCATATGAAAGGCTACAAAAAATCAACGTATGCGATTTAATGTGTATAATTAGCGAGCATTTGAATGTAAAAAAGAAGAAAATCCAGGAGAAAATGTCAAAAAGGCTCACTAACAAAGATGTAGTATTCTCTTGGCAAAAGCCGATGAATGATTTGGCATGAATTCATCGTACAGTTCTGTTATTCTCTCTCCTACAAAGATGATATACCCCTTTCGAGCAGTTTGCATAGAACTGCAATTTGTTGTCGTTACCGGCCGTAATGACCCCTGGGTACACACCTGATTCCCCCCACTGGAGTCACTCACTATTCTTTCGCCACTCTTTTTTCAAGTAGCCTTGGCACTTGCAAAGAGCACCAAAAGAAGCAAGCAAAAAATATGGTTCTAACAGAAGTGTGAACGCAACGTGCTTGATGAACGCCGAGACTTTTCAAACCTGGCTCCATAATGGAGTATTTCTGAGTACTTCTGACTTTTCAGACAGAAGTGAAATTAGTAAGAGATAGGAACTGCACTGTTCATACTGGATCAATAATCATGGCATGTAATTCAATGTCAGGGCATGATGCTTCTGCTCTTTAATGCTTTCACAATGGGTACGATAAAGTCCACCTGCAGTCCACCTGCTCGTGACGGCATCTTCCTTGACATGGTGCATTTCTCCCTATCAGTATCATTGAGTTTCCTATTTATCTATTCCGAAATTTGAAAATGCGGCTATCATTAACAGCAGGCATAGAAATATTCATTTAAAACAGTGTATTTAGGCCCGTACTACACTGAAAATGTTTGCTAACATCTCAGTTTGAGATCTGCTTTCTTAGCAGAGTATTTGATCTCCAGATGCCTTTATTAGTTTAATGTAGTGTGTAATGATTACTTTTTTTATGCTGGGGTACCATTTATATCAGAATAGTTATAAAAAAACCTCCAAGCCATTCTGAAGGATGGTTTAAAAATGTAGGTCATCAGCAACAGCCTTACGTGTGTTATTTGGATGAAATATTTTGATTCTTGTTCTGGTATTGCTGTGTTTTCATGAGTGTCCTGTGCACACTGGAAATTAGATTGTTTGGGGAATTATGAGACTGTATGCCTCTCTCATCTTGATTAGCTCCTGTTATCTGCAAATAAGTACAGAGAACATATTGAGAACAGCCCTATATATAAAAGCATCATCAGCGCAAATGACCATTAGAATTTGGAGACAGCTGGGCAATGTGGACAATGGCAACGATGGTACGGCTGCAGAATTTAAGTTACATTTCATAGCTGTCAGCACTGAAAATACAGATTTCATGGAAAGAAAAAAAAAGAAAAAAAAGGGGGGGGGAAGGGAAGGAAAAAAAAAAGGAGAGAAGAGAAAGCAGTGTTTTTCTGCGAAACAGCAAGCATTTCCCTGCCAGAAGAACGGAACGGAGCTCCTTTCCAGACCTCCGAACTCTGCCCGCCGCCTGCGGAGCCCCGAGGCCGGGCGCGGGGCAGCGCGCTCGGGGCTGCCCGCTCTCTCCTCCCTTCCCTCGGGGCAGCGCCCGCGGGCGGCCACGGCCCGACCGCTCCGCAGCCGACCCCGTTCCTGCAGCGCCGAGTGGGCGCGGGGCAGCACGATCCGCCGCCCCTCGCTGCTCCACGTCCCGGCGCGGCCGGCGGGCGCCGCGGCCGGCGGAGTCCAGTCCGCGTTTTGCGAGTGCGCGGGACGCGGAGGGGGCGATGGCTGCCGGAGCTCGCCCGCCCGCCCGCTCGCTGCTGCCATGCTGGGCCAGCGCGACTCAGCCAGACGTGCGCGTACCCATATCCGGGTTAGGGAGGAAAGGAGGAAAAAAAAAAAAGTTTCATTTAAACCCGAACAAAAAACTTCCAACATGAAATCACACAGCGGGAGCGGGCGCGCACCGTAAGGCGCTCTTACCATTTCTCGGCCACGGACTCGAGAAGGGGATTTCTGCGGAGCGGAACGGCCCGCAGGGAC